>NC_142803.1:47491719-47540316 GCF_049724085.1 Artemia sp. Qi Xiang Cuo
TTCATGGTCATTTATTCGATATGAAAATACTAGTTGTTCAACAAGAACAACATAAAAAAACACTTGTTCAAACATTATGAAGATAAAAAAACAGCTCTGTTCAAACATGAAGAGCATGAAAAAAACACTTCTGTTCAAACATGAACAACATAAAAATGACACTTGTTCAAACATTATTAAGATAAAAAAAACAAAACACTTCTGTTCAAACATGAAGAACAACATTTATTAATACAATACTTATGTTCAAACATGAACAACAACAACACTTATTGTCATAAGAAAACACATTTGTTCAAACACACACTTTTTGTACAAACACACACTATTTGTACAGTAAATCACTTGAAAAAAAAACTCTTGGAACATGAAAAATAGCACAGTTGAACATTATGAATTTAAAAGGGGTCCCTCCACCCTCCGGGGAGCCGTGGGGGCGAAAGCCAGCCATGAGCGGGACCCCCCCACCCTCCAGGGAGCCGCGGGCCGAAAGTCGGCCACGGGTGGGACCCCCCCCCCCCTGGGGCGATGTGGAAAAAACTGTATACAATAGTTGCCGTCACTGCTGCTGCTACAGGTTAGGTTGGGTTAAGGTTAGGTTGGGTTGGTTAATTTATGAAAGTGTTTGGTTGGGTTAGAGAATTCAGGTTAATTTATCCAGACCAAGTTGATTGCGATAGTCTATGCATTCAACCCGGTCTGAAATATGGTAGTGGCCATGGGGCAGTACACTTACACCATTCTCGAGCACATAGACTTTGTCAGTTATACACGACAATGCATTCTTTTACACTCTTACAGTATAATTTTTTTACTGTAGAGAGCGAATTGCAAGCACTCGTGCTCTTGGTACTAGGCTATTTTCTGCACAGTCTCTGTAGACGCTCATGTTGAAATTGCTCTTTACAAAATGTGTAGGCACCCCTTTACACGCCTGCTTTACATCCCCGTTATGTGTTTCTACGCAATAAACTTTAGGACCCGGGAACACCCCCCTGGATATCAAATCACTCCCTGTCTCTGATTTTAACATTAGTGTTTGGTTGGGGGCTTGATGTTTCACCAACTCGGGGTAGAGGGACGGATTACAGTTGGTGAACTCCATCCACGAGTTGATGTTTTTCTCACTTTCCAAGTCTTCAAATACAGCCCCGATGTATACTTTTAAAAGCAGATAATCTGTATCCCCATATAAAACTTGGACCTCCCCCCCCCTTGGCGATTGCATCTTGCCCACATTTTAAAAAACAACAACATGAGCTTTATGGAAATTTCAAGTACTGAACTACCTCCTGTTGTACTTTTGTTCAGTGTCACATTTATCTTTTTTCTATGTAGAAGAACCATGTCCGCCTCTATGCTCGTGAAAGATGCAAAATGAGGGTCGGCAATAATCCATGCACACTCTATAGGGTCAGTAACGAAGTTACATCGAGATCTGTTCCGTGCACTTTCACGCATTTTGCCAAACGCTGAACTTAGAATGAGTTTGTACATTTCCTTCTCTACTTTACTGTTTGCCCGAGAGCGTTTATCAACGAAAGTGTCGATAATCGTATTCAAATAGGGTTTCTAACTGAATTGCAGGACTCTAGGTGCTTTGGTCATCTTGAAACCATTGTGCACCATCCAGTGCAAAAGCACATGGTGAACAAAATTATTCTTTTTAGGGTCTAGATCTGTAATCAATTTTTGCTAAGAGGGGCTCTAAGGAATCTCAGAATTTTCGGGAAATCGTTAAGGATAGGGACTCAGCGCGTCCCTGCTCACTGTTTAACCGATTCAAGGAAAAATAAAATCTCTGACTTAATCATGAAGTTCCAATGGAATAAGCCCTTCAATTTGAAAGAATCATCCTAGTGGCCCATTGTCCTCGAAAGCGTTAATGTCTGGGAACTCACAAGAATTCTCAAGCCATTGATAGTTTCCATGAGGCAAAGAGTAGTCAGAAGTTGCTGAGGGGTACGGTGAACTCATTTCTAAGATCACTGCATTTGACTTTATACAAGTGTTGTTTTGTTCTTTTGAATCGATTGTCAAGACGCAATCCCCATGAAAAACAAATCGACCCCACATTTATCCTTCTACAAAAAGGTGTTGATCCACGTCAGTGATTAAGCCAATTTCCTCCCTATTACTCTTTAAATTCAAGTCCATCAACAAATGTGGTGTAGAAAAATAATATCCTATATCTAGTCCAAACCCTGAATAGATTTTGTCTGTGTTATTGCAAACTATGTCTAACAGTGTTAAAAGGTCGATGGTCAAGTATATTCTACAGTAATCCCACCCATTTTTACAATACCCCTTAGACCACACCTTCTTGGCAAACTCATATTCCTCGGCTGTGCATTCACTGTTGGTGAGTGAATTATAGAAAGCTTCAATTGGAGGTAGCTTCACTTCGCTTAAGCGAGCGCCAGAACAGTAATAGTCGTATGCATATACACCTTTACAGGTCAATAGGTAATAGTCGGTTTCAGGGGATAGTGCATTTTACTGTCTGGAAAGGGTTGTTTAAGCAAAGGAAAACAATCAAAATTGTAGCTTTTCTGCACTTGAATCAATTGACTCAATGCCTTGGGAAAAAAACCAAAAGAATCTAAAAACCTAATTTTATTCCAGCACGTATGCCTATTATTTACTACCTGCCATTTCAACTCGAGAAGCAACAACTTCTCGGCCGATTTGGGAATGATGTTATAGGTAAATGAATTATTTACCCATGGACTATCTACTCCCCCTCCCTCCCTCTGCATACTTGCCAGTGCCGGTAAAATAAATTTTAAATCATAATTTCAATTGTGAATAAAAACTGGGATAAAAAACTGCTGGCTAACGTTTATGTTAAAGGATTGACGCGCGCGCTACCCCTCTAAAATTACTACCCCCAGAGGATATTTCCTGCCACAAGTGATTGTGGTCTCTGACTTTCCCCTTCCCCCCTCTTTTCCCTTTAGTCCCTCTATCCCCCTTTTCAAACTCCCCCTTACAAACCCAACATATTTTTTGATTTTTAATCGCGAGACGATCCTCTGCAGACAGCACCATAGGGTAATGCTTATTTCTCAAACGAGAAATAGCGCCATTAGCTGTGCCAATTAATTTAGTCAGTGCCTTGACCATACAATCTCCCTCATCCAGTGTTTCAACTATTTCTAACAACTGCATAGTGTTAAAACTGTCTCTTTGTGCGTGGGCGTAGGAGACTGCAATAGCTTGATGTTCTTTGATTTGGTTTGGAAATCAAAGATCGTTCGCTTCCACCAGCTTCGCTTCACAGTCCAACGAGATTTTATTGCTCTGCAAGAGGGTGTTTTGGAAATTTTTAAAACTTAAAATGGCCCTATCCCCTGAAACCGTTTCCACTGACTGGTAGCTATACCGTCTACTAGGCTTCATTTAATCCTGTAGCTTTATATCACTAAGGAATCGTGACAAGCATGTCGGACAGTAGAAACATACCCCCGGCCCCTTTTACCCTTCTCCCGTACTCTACTAATGTCTGTAATTGGGTTGAAATGGCCAATGGAATTGGGTTCACTAGGTGGTGTGTACAACAACCAAACCCAGTTTTTAACCAATTCAATCGACAGACCCCTTACTGGGAACACCAACCCCTTCTTTTTTGAACGAACCCCATCTTTAAATTCAGTTTCATACTGAACCACAGTAACGCCATATTTAAATGGGCATTGGCCTTTCAAAAATATCAATAGATCTTAGCGTTACTGGGTATTTTTCCTCTAAAAAAGTGAAATCTACAATGGGAAAATTGGACCCCTCCTTCCCATGTACAGCCCAGTGATCTAAATTCGTCTGGGTAGCGTCACGTGCTACAGGCTCGAATGCTGATATGAGGAAAGCGTACTTGAAACATTTTTTGATCTGTTTCAAAACAGATCCGCCGGACACCTTTACATCTTCTAGATCTGGATTATATTTTAATTCAATTGCCCTCCCTCCCCCCTGCCCCCCTCTTAAAATAAAATTTTTTTTAAATTTACAAATATTAACACTTAAATTTTCAACAAAACATAAAGATCCACTCCCGTTTTCGTTATAATTCTCGAAATGCGTAATAATATGGCCTATCCACTCTGAAAAAACACCCTCAAAATTTTCTAAATTTGGATAGACCACTCGCATCTCGGTATGCACATAATGATGATAAACCTTACTTTTTCCCTCATTTAAATAAAACACCTTTAAAACAATAGAAACCTTAATTGAATTCCTACCTCCTCCCCACAACTGAATTTGATTCTCTAGCAGTGCACGAGTTCTATCTACATAGTCATGAACAATTTCTACAGGGTCAAACACAAAATTACCACACAAAAGCGAATTAAATGGGTCTTCAAAGGTTGCAGTGTAGACAACTATTGTATTTAAAATTGTGTTTGTGAGTTGAAACTCAGGGAATGGTGTAAATTGGATATTACCCCCCTCCTCCTCCTCCCCCTCCTCCTCTTGTATATTATTATCACCAACCCCTCCCCCACATTGTTCAATAATAGGGCTATGGGAAGTCACTTCAGTTGGGTGAAGTGGAAGTATGTTATCAGTTGGGGGAGGGTTCCCTGTTAATTCCCAGGTAAAATCCTCTAAAAGCTGTAGTGTGTTTGGACTCAAGCCCCTTGCTCAACTGCGCTATAATCAACATTAAAAAAATCAGTTAAAAACTCATCAATGTTATCAGGAATTTCAAGTGAATTAACGATACCATGCAATTCGTTGATAGTTGGCGATTCATTGTCGTGAATTGCATGAAATTCCATTGCCCCTTCAATGAGTTCAGTATTTCTTTCTTCAGTTGGTGAGGGGGTCAGAGCATAAGGAACCAATGTAATCTATAAAAGAAAAATAGCTTATTTTCAAAGTATCTCAATCATTCCTATATTTAAAAATTTGATTATTATTTAAAAACACGCTTAGCAGTAGCATTTAGTTCTCTACTCTATATATATTCTGAAAGTTCCAACTTAGTAAAATCTAAAAGATGACATAGAAGGTTTTGATTTTGTTCAAACTACTTCTCAAAAAATAATTCATATTAATACTCTTTATCTGCTTTGAAAAAACCGAGGTCTTTGTAAACTAGAAATTAGCTAAAAATATTATTTTGAGGTTGAAAAATAGCGAAGATGCCTACAGCGGGCGGAGAAAATGGGAAAGATTAAAAAAAGTGTGGTTTCTTTGACAGGTTAATACAATCTAAAAGATGACATAGAAGGTTTTGATTTTTTTCAAACAACTCCTCAAAAAATAATTCATATTATTACTCTTTATCTGCTTTGAAAAAACCGAGGTCTTTGTAAACTAGAAATTAGCTAAATATATTATTATGATGTTGAAAAATAGCGAAGATGCCTACAGTGGGCAGAGAAAATAGGAAAGATTAGAAAAAAAGAGCGGTTTCTTTGACAGGTAAAAAAATTACATTATATTTAGATATTCTCTGAGGGAGGGACGAGCAGAAAAATTTAAAACAATGGGGTGTGGGATCATAGCGAAAATAACATTTTTAATATCTCCAACACACACTCTTACAGTGAAGAAAAATTAGTGGTTTAGATATTTCTATAACCAGGTAAAAAATGCTTACATTTTTATATTTCGGCTGTAGTTGAGTGCCTGAAGGCCCTGGCATAGCATGTTGGAGGGCAACCACCTGACTGTGTGTAGGTGGGGCAGCTCTTGAAGGCCCAGGTAACGCATGATGGAGGGTGGACGGGCCAGTGACGGTAAGGACTTGTGCAGTCGAGCCAGCGATGTCAAGGGCTTGCACCGATGAGACAACTGGGTTCTCCATCCTTATGGCCCATTCTCTTTTTGGCTTTTGCCCAGACTGCATAGGGGCTGGCACTGATGGGGCTGCCTCACCCTCCCTTGCTCTCTTTTCAGGTGGAGGCGCACATTTATCATAAATGTCCTTAAAAAGAAGAGAAAAATTTAGTATTGAAATAATTTTTCCCTTTTTCACAGAAGAAAAATTAGTACCCCCTAACCTAACCTAACCTAACCATAATTTTGTCTAGAAAGGATTTATCGCACAGAAGTCCCCTCCCCCCCTTTCAACAAAGCAAAAAGTAAAATTTACGAGAAATATACTATGCATGGAAATCATACATTTTTATTGCACAACTTGTGAGAAAAATGAAAGTTGACAATCACTAGTTTGTAGCCTTAGGATAGAAATCAATGTTTCTATTTTTACCATTTAGAAATTTTTTTAAATGTTCCCGTCTATAGGCTTTAAAATAGATAAATGATTGTTAACCCAGCAGCTTATAGGCTTAAAATTTACGATCTTAGACGTAAATGCTATTCAATTTACGAATAATAAAGTTATGTATTCTTTTTCTTAGAAATCCCGGCCCCTTGCTTTTCACGCGAAGAAACACTTTGTCTTCATTTTACAATGATGGTGTTAGAATTGAGGCATTGCCCCCTCCCCCTTTTTACATAATGTCCTAAGAAATATTGTTAGTAATTATTTTGGGAAATAACTCGTTTCACTCTTCCATACAGGTTGCGTAGGCCTAGCCTAATTAATGCAATCTCTTTTGGTTGAAATTGTTTTTAATTTGACGTGAAAAAACAATCCTTTTTGATCTGTGAAACCCTTTGGTTATGTCGTTAACGTAATGGATTGAGAAAGCGGATGTGCTTTAAAAGGGTAACAGCTAATTAAATCATTGCGGGAATGTTTATGCCAAGTTAGCGGGCGGCTCAATAGCTAGGGAGAGTTGACTGTCAAAGGGAGAGTTCAAAAACAGAGTTATTTCCACTGGAAGAATTAAAGTCATAAACTGAGAGGGGTGTGGAGGGAGGGGGGTTAGGTTTACGTGGTAAAAAGAGCATATTTTAAGCTTTCTAGCGAGTATAAACATCGTATAGTGGAGTTTGTATTGTGGGGGGGGGTATACCCTGAATTTACTGGAGGGTCGCTATGTAAAATAAATTTATTTGAAAATAAAGAATGAAAATGTACTAAACAGAACTCACATTGTAAATCGCTGTAGCCAAGGCTTCCATCTCATCAATAATATTCGTTGTTTTATCCATTATGTCTTGGGACTTTCTGAATGTTTAATCACAACGCATGTCCGTTATATATGAAATCTCAAGGGCGAATTGCGATGTAAGGGGAAACCATATGTAAGCGGCTCTCTGATTGGCTTAGAATGAGATGAAACCGGCCCTCTGATTGGCTTAGAAGGAGGCATGTACTTCCTGTTTCCCATTCCTGGATCAAAACATTCTCCCCACCGATTATGTAAATCAATTTCTCGGAAATTCACTTGTCCTAGATCAATACATTCCACACTGATTATGTAAATCACCCCTCGTGTCATTACACTTGGCCAAACAACAACAAAAATAAATAAATCGACCTTGACCCCATTAGACATTAATAAACCATGAAAATACAACAAATAGAGAAAAATCCTGTTTTTTCATTCTCAGTGACAAAAACCATAAAAACATGCATAAATTGCTGTTGACATCAATGAAAAACAACAAATAAATTGACAAACACTCATAACCATCCAAGAAACATCCATAAAAGTGAGAAAAACCATTTTTTATCATTATCAGTGACAAAAACAATAAAAACATACATAAATTATATAGGCCCGGGAGATTATGTAATCAATTTCTCAGAAATTTAGTTCCCCTTCGATTACGCAATCAAATTCTTGGAAATCCTCTCCCCTTCGATTACGCAATCAATTTCTCGGAAATTCTCTCCCCTCGAGGGATTCTTTGCCCATATATGGTGTGGGGTTCGGAGATATTATGCCCTTCCTACTCACTGCTCCCACGCTTTAAGCTAAACTTTGGCCTTTTCTTAAATACTTCAAGAATTATCTAACACAAAAGTAAGGGATGTTTTTTTTTCTTTTATCACAGTAACTCAAAAATCAAAGAGCTTATTTGTTCTCATATGAATTGAGCAGGACAATATTTAATTCTAACGTTTTGAAAAACAATCAGCAAATAAAACCCTTGGAATTATCTTGTACTTAAAAAGCACCATACCTTCAATCTATAACCCTCTTAGAGTACATTCCATGCCCCCTCCCGGTTCTTCAAGAGATAATACTCTAACGCAAGGACAATTTGAAAAGAATTTTTTTTTGTTTTTTCACAGTATTTCCGGAATGGAAGTTGTTGTGTATTTCACATTTGCTGAAACAATATAATTTTCGATTTAAACATTTTCAAACTCAACTGGTAAATAAAATACTTACAACTAGCAAGATTGATTGAATTCTATAATGCTATCAGTCAAATACTAGCTAATTTTAGCCTAAAGAATGGACGTTGAGGTGATTGCAGCCACCCTCATATACAGGACGATTTTTGTCCTGTATGTGAGGGTACTTTAACTTTTAACGTATCTCTTTAATATGAAAAGACTTTGAAGTTTACCTCTTGTAGAAAAATAGTTCAAGACCATATTCATCTTTGTGGAAAAAGTGCCAACTCTTTACTTACCAATCATTACCATGAATGGTTTGAATAAAGCTGATTTTGAGCAAAAAAGCTTCTTTTTTCCGTAGTTTAATACAATACAAAGGGCTATCATAGATATGAGGGAAATGCCTACGCTTTATCGCCTGTCAGTTACAGTAAAGTTCAACTTTTTCATAACAATATTTCGAGAGCGATAGTCCCCCTTGAAACAAGTGCCTGCTCTTTACTTTGTATTCATTAAAATGAACGGTTTCATCACGATTTACCGTAAATGGTTCATCCAGATCTTGCTCCTGGAGGACCCTTCCCACTCTATCCACCTCTGTGCAGGTAAAAATATGAAAATAGTTTTTCTTTTTCGCCCTCAGAATATTTCTTCACAACAGACAAGCTCTCATGCCCTCAGAATCTGTATTGTCTGATTAGTCTAAACATTTTCTACTGAACAAATAGTAGAGTGCTAAGTTATACTTCTATGGATGCCCTAGAAAAACATTTCTATGGATGCTCTACACCTTTTCAAAGAGTGAGTAGCCCCAAGCATATAGGTAATACTTCCATGGATGCTCTACACCTTTTCAAAGAGAGTCAGTACTCCCTCACATGGTATGCATTACAGTTTGACATACACACTGTAAAAAGAGAGCAGTACGAGCGGGGATTCCCCACTGGTTCCTGCACATTGCAAAAAGCGAGATATTTATTATAAATTTGGAACAATATCAATCTCTGGAAATGGTTAACGATAACAAACATGTTTTCAACCAAATGGATTTTTGAAGCACATTCAGCATGGCGTGTTTTATTTTTTATTTTTTTTTGGCAATTGGTATTTTTTTCTGATGAACAGGTAGGGGAAAGTGTGTTTGGTTTGGAAACGGGGTGAGTATGGCAAAGAGCCTCTCTTCCTACAACACCCTCTACAATTCACCAAAAAAATACTATAGACATGCCATCTAGTACCCTACTTGAGTATGTAGTTTGGTTATCACACGTGCAATCGTTTTTGAAATATTTGAGAAAAACCGAAAAAAGGTTGGTGTAGCGTCCTGTATCTTTCTTTGTTTGTGATTTTATTTGGCCGTTATTACTAGTCATTGAATTTTGCTGACTGTTGCAGCGTTTAACTATGGCATTGCTAAGTTGTTTAAATTTTAGTTTTTGGCGGCATCTATAGTAGTTACAGCGTCACTGAGGTTTCAGACTTTTTATCGCAGGTGGGGTTGCTTCGGACAACGGTAGTGGGGTGGATTCGGACATTGTCTGAACCCACCCCAGACACTTTTTGTGGTAAGTATTTCCAACTTTTCCTCTTTTTTTCACATCGTGTACCTGTTAATATGCATTTCATTACTTGTTACTAAAAACAGTTTCTTTCAGAATGCCTCGATCATACAAAAGGAAGCGACAAGACCCTCCCGTTAACCTAGAAAACATGAAGAAAGCAGTTGGGGCTTATCTGTAAAAGGAAGGAACATTGAGACAAATTGCAGAAAACTTCGGCATAAAGAAGTCCACGCTACTGGACTATGTCAGGCGCTCGAGGCCGCAGACAGGAGAAGCGGATAAAAGTGTCAAAGAAGAGCCTGGGCCACTGCAGATAAACTTCCCTGTGCCTGTGTGTCTGGGCCGGTGTTTGCTTTTTCCAATGCATGTCTTTCTCGGTTTTTGCGTCTGAATCTACGTACTTGTCTGGGTTTTGTCTCTATCACTCTTATTACCTTTGTGTCTGGGTGGGAGTTTTCTTATTCTAATGCATGTCTTTCTCGGTGTGCGTCTGAATCTACGTATTCGTATGTGTTTTTGTCTCTCTCACACTTTTTGCCTTTGTGTCTGGGCGGGTGTTTGCTTATTCCAATGCATGTCTTTCTCGGTTTTTGGGTCTGAATCTATATATTCGTATGCGTTTTTGTCTCTCTCACTCTTTCTGCCTGTGTGTCTGGGCGGGTGTTTTCTTATTCCAAATGCATGACTTTCTCGGTTTGTGTGTCTGGATCTACGTATTTGTATGTGTTTTTGTCTGTCTCACTCTTTGTGCCTGTGTGTCTGGGCGGGTGTTTGCTTATTCCAAATGCATGGCTTTCTCAGTTTGTGTGTCTGAATCTACGTATTTGTATGTGTTTTTGTCTCTCTCACCCTTTCTGCCTGTGTGTCTGGGTGGGTGTTTGCTTACTCCAAATGCATGTCTTTCTCGGTTTGTGTGTCTGAATCTATGTATTTGTATGTGTTTCTGTCACTCTCACTCTTTTTGCCTGTTTGTCTGGGCGGGTGTTTGCTTATTCCAAATGCATGTCTTTCTCGGTTTGTTTGTCTGAATCTACGTATTTGTTTGTTTTTTTGTCTCTCTCACTGTTTCTGCCTGTGTCTGGGCGGGTGTTTGCTTATTCCAAATGCATGTCTTTATCGGTTTGTGTGTCTGAATCTATGTATTTGTATGTTTTTTTGTCACTCTCTCTCTTTTTGTCTGTGTCTCTGGGCGGGTGTTTGCTTATTACAGTTAAATATGAATTTTTTTATGTTTGAAGTATGTTTCATGTTATTCTAAGAGATGTAAAAAAAAGATGAAAAAAATACCATGTTAAAAAAAAAAGTTGAAAAATTTCGAAGTCCAAAAAAAAATTTCGTTAAAAAAATAGTTTGTTTTTCATGAAAAAATATTGAATGAGAACCATCTACTCCTCATCAATAGGAGTATGGGTATGTACAAAAATATGTTTTAAAATTTAAATCAAAGGCGTTATTCTATTTTTTGATATAATTAAAAGACGTGAAAAAGTTGAAAAAATACCAACTTAGAAAAAAAAAAAAATAAAAAAAAAGTTTAATAATTTCAAAGGCAAAAAAAAACTTGTTAAAAAAAAATTTGTTTTCCATGAAAATATATTGAATAAGAACCATCAGTCCTCATCAATAGGAGTATGAGTATGCACAAGAATATATTTTAAAATTTAAATCAAAAGTGTCATTCTATTTTTCTTACATGATTTAGAGATGTAAAGAAAAAAGTTGAATAATTTCGAAGTCAAAAAAAAAATTTAGGTAAAAAAAATAGTCTGTTTTTCATGAAAAAATATTGAATGAGAATTATCAGTCCTCATCAATAGGAGTATGAGCATGCACAAGAATATGTTTTAAAATTTAAATCAAAAGTGTCATTCTATTTTTCTGGTATGATTTAGCGATGTAAAAAAAAGTTGAATAATTTCGAAGTCCAAAAAAATTAATCAAAAAAAATTAGTTTGTTTTTCATGAAAAAATATTGAATGAGAACCATCAGTCCTCATCAATAGGAGTATGGGTATGCACAAGAATTTAAATCTGGTGTCATTCTATTTTTCTGATATGATTTAGCGATGTAAAAAAAAGTTGAATAATTTTGTAGTAAAAAAAAAATTAGTTTAAAAAAAATAGTTTGTTTTTCATGAAAAAATATTCAATGAGAACCATCAGTCATCATCAATAGGAGTATGGGTATGCACAAGAATATGTTTTAAAATTTAAATGAAAAGTGTCATTATATTTTTCTGATATGATTTAGATGTAAAAAAAAGTTGAAAAAAAAGTTGAATAATTTCTGTAAAAAAAAAAATTAGTCCAATAAAAAGTGCTACTACAAACATTATTTTTCTAATAGTAAAGGTCATGACTAACATATCTATACCATTCTCATTTTGAGTTTGGAAAATATTAAATGTGATTTTTTTTATGTTTTAAATATGTTTCATGTTATTCTAAGAGATTTAAAAAAAAGTTGAAAGAAATAACATGTTAAAAAAAAAAGTTGAATTCTTTCGAAGTCCAAAAAAATTTAGTTAAAAAAAAAAGTTTTTTTTTCATGAAAAAATATTTAATAATAACCGTCAGTCCTCATCAATAGGAGTATGAGTATGCACAAGAATATATTTCAAAATTTAAATCAAAAGTGTCATTCTATTTTTCTGATATGATTTAGATGTAAAAAAAAGTTGAATAATTTCGAAGTCCAAAAAAAATTTAGTTAAAAAAAATAGTTTGTTTTTCATGAAAAAATATTGAATGATAACCATCAGTTCTCCTCAATAGGAGTATGGTATGCACAAGAATATGTTTTAAAATTTAAATCAAAAGTGTCATTCTATTTTTCTGATATGATTTAGAGATGTAAAAAAAAGTTTAAAAAAATTCCATTTTAAAAAAAAAGAAAAAAAAAGTTGAAAAATTTCGAAGTCAAAAAAAATTCATTTAAAAAAATAATTTGTTTTACATTAAAAACTATTGAGTGAGAATAATCAGTCCTCATCAATAGGAGCATGAGTATGCATAAGAATATGTTTTAAAATTTAAATCAAAAGGGCCATTCTATTTTTTTGATATGATTTAGAGATGTAAAAAAAAAGTTGAATAATTTGGAAGTCAAAAAACAAATTAGTTAAGAAAAATAGTTTGTTTTTCATGAAAAAATATTGAATGAGAACCATCAGTCCTCATCAATAGGAGTATTAGTATGCACAAGAATATGTTTTAAAATTCAAATCAAAAGTGTCATTCTATTTTTCTGCTATGATTTAGAGATGTAGAAAAAAAAATTGAATAATTTCGAAGTCCAAAAAAAAATTAGTTAAAACAAATTGTTTGTTTTTCATGAAAAAAAATTGAATGAGAACCATTAATCCTCATCAATAGGATTGAGGGTATGCACATGAATATATTTTAAAATTTAAATCAAATTGTCATTCTATTTTTCTGATATGATTTAGAGATGTAAAAAAAAGTTGAAAAAGTATCAAGTTAAAAAATAAAAAAAAAGTTGAATAATTTCGAAGTCCAAAAAATTTAGTTAAAAAAAGTTTATTTTATATGAAAAAATATTGAATGAGAGTCATCAGTCCTCATCAATTGGAGTATGGGTATGCACAAGAATATATTTAAAAATTTAAATCAGGTGTCATTTTATTTTTCTGATATGATTTAGCGATGTAAAAAAAAGTTGAATAATTTCGAAGTTCAAAAAAAATTTAGTTAAAAAAAAATAGTTTGTTTTTCATGAAAAAATATTGAATGAGAACCATCAGTCCTCATCAATAAGAGTATTGGTATGCACAAGAATATGTTTTAAAATTTAAATGAAGTGTCATTCTATTTTTCTGATATGATTTAGATGTAAAGACAAAATTTGAAAAAAAAAATTGAATAATTTCTAAGTAAAAAAAAAATTTTGTCCAATAAAAAAAATTGCTACTACAAACATTATTTTTCTAATATTAAAGGTCGTGACTAACATATCTATACCATTCACATTTTGAGTTCGGAAAATATTAAATGTGATTTTATTATGTTTTAAGTATGTTTCATGTTATTTTAAGATATGTAAAAAAAAGTTGAAAAAGTAACCATGTTAAAAAAAAAAGTTGAATAATCTCGAAGTCCAAAAAAATTTAGTTAAAAAAAATGGTTTGTTTTTCATGAAAAAATATTGAATGAGAACCATCAGTCCTCATCAATAGGAGTATGAGTAAGAAAAATAATATAGTTCAAAATCTAAATCAAAAGTGTCATTATATTTTTCTGATATGATTTAGAGATTTAGAAAAAAAGTTGAATAATTTCGAAGTCCAAAAAAAAATTAGTTAAAAAAAATAGTTTGTTTTTCATGAAAAAATATTGAATTAGAACCATCAGTCCTCATCGATAGGAGTATGAGTAGGCACAAGAATATATTTTAAAATTTAAATCAAAAGTGTCATTCTATTTTTCCGATATGATTTAGATGTAAAAAAAAGTTGAATAATTTCGAAGTCCAAAAAAAATTAGTTAAAAAAAACAGTTTGTTTTTCATGAAAAAATATTGAATGAGAACCATCAGTTCTCATCAATAGGAGTATGGTATGCACAAGAATATTTTTTAAAATTTAAATCAAAAGTGTAATTATATTTTTCTGATATGATTTAGAGATGTAAAAAAAAGTTGAAAAAAATTCCATGTTAAAAAAAAAGAAAAAAAAAGTTGAAAAATTTCGAAGTCCAAAAAAATTTATTTAAAAAAAATAATTTGTTTTCCATTAAAAACTATTTATTGACAAACATCAGTCCTCATCAGTAAGAGTATGAGTATGCATAAGAATATATTTTAAATTTTAATTCAATAGTGTCATTATATTTTTCTGATATGATTTAGAGATGTAAAAGAAGTTGAATAATTTCGAAGTCCGAAAAAAATTAGTTAAAAAAATAGTTTGTTCTTCATGAAAAAATACTGAATGAGAACTATCAGTCCTCATCAATAGGAGTATGAGTATGCACAAGAATAAGTTTTAAAATTTAAATCAAAAGTGTCATTCTATTTTTCTGATATGATTTAGAGATGTATAAAAAAATTGAATAATTTCGAAGTCCAAAAAAAATTTAGTTAAAAAAAATAGTTTGTTTTTCATGAAAAAATATTGAATGAGAACCATTAGTCCTCATCAATGGGATTGAGGGTATGCACATGAATATATTTTAAAATTTAAATCAAAAGTGCCATTCTATTTTTCTGATATGATTTAGAGATGTAAAAAAAGTTGAAAAAGTATCAAGTTAAAAAATAAAAAAAAAGTTGAATAATTTCGAAGTCCAAAAAAATTTTGTTAAAAAAAAAAGTTTGTTTTTTATGAAAAAATATTGAATGAGAGCCATCAGTCCTAATAAATTTGAGTATGTGTATGCACAAGAATATATTTCAAAATTTAAATCAGGTGTCATTCTATTTTTCTGATTTGATTTAGCGATGTAAAAAAAGTTTAATAATTTCGAAGTCCAAAAAAAATTTAGTTAAAAAAAAAATTGTTTTTCATGAAAAAATATTGAATGAGAACCATTAATCCTCATCAATAGGAGTATGAGCATGCACAAGAATATGTTTTAAAATTTAAATCAAAAGTGTCATTCTATTTTTCTGGTATGATTTAGCGATGTAAAAAAAAGTTGAATAATTTCGAAGTCCAAAAAAATTAATTAAAAAAAATTAGTTTGTTTTTCATGAAAAATATTGAATGAGAACCATCAGTCCTCATCAATAGGAGTATGGGTATGCACAAGAATTTAAATCAGGTGTCATTCTATTTTTCTGATATGATTTAGCGATGTAAAAAAAAGTTGAATAATTTCAAAGTAAAAAAAAATTTAGTTTAAAGAAAAATAGTTTGTTTTTCATGAAAAAATATTCAATGAGAACCATCAGTCATCATCAATAGGAGTATGGGTATGCACAAGAATATGTTTTAAAATTTAAATGAAAAGTGTCATTATATTTTTCAGATATGATTTAGATGTAAAAAAAAAGTTGAAAAAAAAGTTGAATAATTTTTGTCAA
The DNA here is from genome assembly GCF_049724085.1 of Artemia sp. Qi Xiang Cuo. Classification (NCBI taxonomy): domain Eukaryota; kingdom Metazoa; phylum Arthropoda; class Branchiopoda; order Anostraca; family Artemiidae; genus Artemia; species Artemia sp. Qi Xiang Cuo. The sequence continues at coordinate 47,507,537 of NC_142803.1, forward strand.
AAAAAAAATTTAGTCCAATAAAAAGTGCTACTACAAAAATTATTTTTCTAATAGTAAAGGTCATGACTAACATATCTATACCATTCTCATTTTGAGTTTGGAAAATATTAAATGTGATTTTTTTATGTTTTAAGTATGTTTCATGTTATTATAAGAGATGTAAAAAAAAAGTTGAAAAAAATACCATGTTAAAAAAAAGGAATAATTTCGAAGTCCAAAAAAAATTAGTTAAAAAAATAGTTTTTTTTTATGAAAAAATATTGAATGAGAACCATCAGTCCTCATCAATAGGAGTATGAGTATGCACAAGAATATGTTTTAAAATTTAAATGAAAAGTGTCATTCTATTTTTCTGATATGATTTAGATGTAAAGACAAAATTTGAAAAAAAAATTGAATAATTTCTAAGTAAAAAAAAAATTTTGTCCAATAAAAAAAATTGCTACTACAAACATAATTTTTCTAATAGTAAAGGTCATGACTAACATATCTATACCATTCTCATTTTGAGTTTGTAAAATATTAAATGTGATTTTTTTATGTTTTAAGTATGTTTCATGTTATTTTAAGATATATAAAAAAAAAGTTGAAAAAGTAACCATGTTAAAAAAAAAAAGTTGAATAATCTCGAAGTCCAAAAAAATTTAGTTAAAAAAAATAGTTTGTTTTTCATGAAAAAATATTGAATGAGAACCATCAGTCCTCATCAATAGGAGTATGATTATGCACAAGAATTTGTTTTAAAATTTAAATCAATAGTGTCATTTTATTTTTCTGATATGATTTATATGTAAAAAAAAGTTGAATAATTTCAAAGTCCAAAAAAAAATTAGTTAAAAAAATAGTTTGTTTTTCATGAAAAAATATTGAATGAGAACCATCAGTTCTCATCAATAGGAGTATGGTATGCACAAGAATATGTTTTAAAATTTAAATCAAAAGTGTCATTCTATTTTTCTGATATGATTTAGAGATGTAAAAAAAGTTGAAAAAAATTCCATGTTAAAAAAAAAGAAAAAAAAAGTTGAAAAATTTCCCAAAGAAATTTATTTAAAAAAAATAATTTGTTTTCCATTAAAAAATATTGAATGAGAACCATCAGTCCTCATCAGTAAGAGTATGAGTATGCATAAGAATATATTTGAAAATTTTAAATCAAAAGTGTCATTCTATTTTTCTGATATGATTTAGAAATGTAAAAAAAAGTTGAATAATTTCGAAGTCCAAAAAAAATTTAGTTAAAAAAAATAGTTGGTTTTTCATGAAAAAATATTGAATGAAAACCATCAGTCCTAATCAATAGGAGTATGGGTATGCACAAGAATAAATTTTAAAATTTAAATCAAAAGTGTCATTCTATTTTTCTGATATGATTTAGAGATGTAAAAAAAAATTGAATAATTTCGAAGTCCAAAAAAAATTTAGTTAAAAAAAATAGTTTGTTTTTCATGAAAAAATATTGAATGAGAACCATCCATCCTCATCAATAGGAGTGAGGGTATGCACATGAACATGTTTATAAATTTAAATCAAAAGTGTCATTCCATTTTTCTGATATGATTTAGAGATATAAAAAAAGTTGAAAAAGTACCAAGTTAAAAAATAAAATAAAAGTTGAATCATTTCGAAGTCCAAAAAAATTTAGTTAAAAAAAATGTTTGTTTTTTATGAAAAAATATTGAGTGAGAGCCATCAGTCCTCATCAATTGGAGTATGGGTATGCACAAGAATATATGGGAATATATTTCAAAATTTAAATCAGGTGTCATTCTATTTTTCTGATTTGATTTAGCGATGTAAAAAAAGTTGAATAATTTCGAAGTCCAAAAAAAATTTAGTTAAAAATAAAAAGTTTGTTTTTCATGAAAAAATATTGAATGAGAACCATTAATCCTCATCAATAGGAGTATTGGTATGCACAAGAATATGTTTTAAAATTTAAATCGAAAGTGTCATTCTATTTTTCTGATATGATTTAGATGTAAAGACAAAATTTGAAAAAAAAAATTGAATAATTTCTAAGTAAAAAAAAATTTTGTCCAATAAAAAAAAGTGCTACTACAAACATTATTTTTCTAATATTAAAGGTCGTGACTAACATATCTATACCATTCTCATTTTGAGTTTGGAAAATATTAAATGTGATTTTATTATGTTTTAAGTATGTTTCATGTTATTTTAAGATATATAAAAAAAGTTGAAAAGTAACCATGTTAAAAAAAAAAGTTGAATACTTTCGAAGTCCAAAAAAATTTAGTTAAAAAAAATGGTTTGTTTTCCATGAAAAAATATTGAATGAGAACCATCAGTCCTCCTCGATAGGAGTATGAGTATTAACAAGAATATATTTCAAAATTAAAAACAAAATTATATTTCTATTTTCTGATATGATTTAGCGATGTAAAAAAAAGTTGAATAATTTAGAAGTCCAAAAAAAATTTAGTTAAAAAAAATAGTTTGTTTTTAATGAAAAAATATTAAATTATAATCATCAGTCATCCTCGGTAGTAATATGAGTAGGAACTAGAATATGTTTTAAAATTTAAATCAAAAGTGTCATTCTATTTTTCTGATATGATTTAGATATGTAAAAAAAAGTTGAAAAAATTCCATGTTAAAAAAAAGAAAAAAAAAAAAATTTCGAAGTCCAAAAAAAATTTATTTAAAAAAAATAATTTGTTTTCCATTAAAAAATATTGAGTGAGAACCATCAGTCCTCATCAGTAAGAGTATGAGTATGCATAAGAATATATTTTAAAATTTAAATCAAAAGTGTCATTCTATTTTTCTGATATGATTTAGAGCTGTAAAAAAAAGTTGAATAATTTCATAGTCCAAAAAAAATTTAGTTAAAAAAATAGTTTGTTTTTCATGAAAAAATGTTGAATGAGAACCATCAGTCCTCATCAATAGGAGTATGAGTATGCACAAGAATATAGTTTTTAAATTTAAATCAAAAGTGTCATTCTATTTTTCTGATATGATTTATAGATGTAGAAAAAAAGTTGAATAATTTCGAAGTCCAAAAAAACTTTAGTTAAAAAAATAGTTTGTTTTTCATGAAAAAATATTGAATGAGAACCATTAGTCCTCATCAATGGGATTGAAGGTATGCACATGAATATATTTTAAAATTTAAATCAAAAGTGCCATTCTATTTTTCTGATATGATTTAGAGATGTAAAAAAAGTTGAAAAAGTATCAAGTTAAAAAATAAAAAAAAGTTGAATAATTTCTAAGTCCAAAAAAAATTTGTTAAAAAAAAAGTTTGTTTCTTATGAAAAAATATTGAAGGAGAACCATCAGTCCTCATCAATTGGAGTATGGGTATGCACAAGAATATATTTCAAAATTTAAATCAGGTGTCATTCTATTTTTCTGATATGATTTAGCGATGTAAAAAAAGTTGAATAATTTCGAAGTCCAAAAAAAATTTAGTTAAAAAAAATAGTTTGTTTTTCATGAAAAATTATTGAATGAGAACCATTAATCCTCATCAATAGGAGTATGAGCATGCACAAGAATATGTTTTAAAATTTAAATCAAAAGTGTCATTCTATTTTTCTGGTATGATTTAGCGATGTAAAAAAAAGTTGAATAATTTCGAAGTCCAAAAAAATTAATTAAAAAAAATTGGTTTGTTTTTCATGAAAAATATTGAATGAGAACCATCAGTCCTCATCAATAGGAGTATGGGTATGCACATTAAGAATTTAAATCAGGTGTCATTTTATTTTTCTGATATGATTTAGCGATGTAAAAAAAAGTTGAATAATTTCAAAGTAAAAAAAAAATTTAGTTTAAAAAAAAATAGTTTGTTTTTCATGAAAAAATATTCAATGAGAACCATCAGTCATCATCAATAGGAGTATGGGTATGCACAAGAATATGTTTTAAAATTTAAATGAAAAGTGTCATTATATTTTTCAGATATGATTTAGATGTAAAAAAAAAGTTGAAAAAAAAGTTGAATAATTTTTGTCAAAAAAAAAATTTAGTCCAATAAAAAGTGCTACTACAAACATTATTTTTCTAATAGTAAAGGTCATGACGAACATATCTATACCATTCTAATTTTGAGTTTGGAAAAAATTAAATGTTATTTTTTTATTTTTTAAGTATGTTTCATGTTATTCTAAGAGATGTAAAAAAAAAATTGAAAGAAATAACATGTTAAAAAAAAGTTGAATACTTTCGAAGTCTAAAAAATTTATTAAAAAAAATAGTTTGTTTTTCTTGAAAAAATATTGAATGAGAAGTATCAGTCCTCATCAATAGGAGTATGAGTATGCACAAGAATATGTTTTAAAATTTAAATGAAAAGTGTCATTCTATTTTTCTGATATTATTTAGATGTAAAGACAAAATTTGAAAAAAAAAGTTTAATAATTTCTAAGTAAAAAAAAAATTTTGTCCAATAAAAAAAATTGCTACTACAAACATTATTTTTCTAATAGTAAAGGTCATGACTAACATATCTATACCATTCTCATTTTGAGTTTGGAAAATATTAAATGTGATTTTTTTATGTTTTAAGTATGTTTCATGTTATTTTAAGATATATAAAAAAAAAGTTGAAAAGTAACCATGTTAAAAAAAAAAGTTGAATAATCTCGAAGTCCAAAAAAATTTAGTTAAAAAAATAGTTTTTTTTTATGAAAAAATATTGAATGAGAACCATCAGTCCTCATCAATAGGAGTATGAATATGCACAAGAATATATTTTAAAATCTAAATCAAAAGTGTCTTTCTATTTTCTGATATGATTTATATTTAAAAAAAAGTTGAATAATTTCGAAGTCCAAAAAAAAATTAGTAAGAAAAAATAGTTTGTTTTTCATGAAAAAATATTGAATGAGAACCATCAGTTCTCATCAATAGGAGTATGGTATGCACAAGAATATGTTTTAAAATTTAAATCAAAAGTGTCATTCTATTTTTCTGATATGATTTAGAGATGTAAAAAAAAGTTGAAAAAAATTCCATGTTAAAAAAAAAGAAAAAAAAAGTTGAATAATTTCGAAGTCCAAAAAAATTTATTTAAAAAAAATAATTTGTTTTCCATTAAAAAATATTGAGTGAGAACCATCAGTCCTCATCAGTAAGAGTATGAGTATGCATAAGAATATATTTTAAAATTTAAATCAAAAGTGTCATTCTATTTTTCTGATATGATTTAGAGATGTAAAAAAAAGTTGAATAATTTCGAAGTCCAAAAAAATTTAGTTAAAAAAAGTAGTTTGTTTTTCATGAAAAAATATTGAATGAGAACTATCAGTCCTCATCAATAGGAGTATGAGTATGCACAAGAATATGTTTTAAAATTTAAATCAAAAGTGCCATTCTATTTTCTGATATGATTTAGAGATGTAGAAAAAAATTGAATAATTTTGAAGTCCAAAAAAAATTTAGTTAAAAAAAATAGTTTGTTTTTCATGAAAAAATATTGAATGAGAACCATTCGTCCTCATCAATAGGATTGAAGGTATGCACATGAATATATTTTAAAATTTAAAACAAAATTGTCATTCTATTTTTATGATATGATTTAGAGATTTAAAAAAAAGTTGAAAAATTATCAACTTAAAAAATAAAAAAAAGTTGAATAATTTCTAAGTCCAAAAAAAATTTGTTAAAAAAAAAGTTTGTTTTTTATGAAAAAATATTTAATGAGAGCCATCAGTCCTCATCAAGTGGAGTATGGGTATGCACAAGAATATATTTTAAAATTTAAATCAGGTGTCATTCTATTTTTCTGATATGATTTAACGATGTAAAAAAAAAGTTGAATAATTTCGAAGTCCAAAAAAAATTTAGTTAAAAAAAAAAGTTTGTTTTTCATGAAAAAATTTTTAACGAGAACCATTAATCCTCATCAATAGGAGTATGAGCATGCACAAGAATATGTTTTAAAATTTAAATCAAAAGTGTCATTCTATTTTTCTGGTATGATTTAGCGATGTAAAAAAAAGTTGAATAATTTCGAAGTCCAAAAAAATTAATCAAAAAAAATTAGTTTGTTTTTCATGAAAAATATTGAATGAGAACCATCAGTCCTCATCAATAGGAGTATGGGTATGCACAAGAATTTAAATCAGGTGTCATTCTATTTTTCTGATATGATTTAGCGATGTAAAAAAAAGTTGAATAATTTCAGTCAAAAAAAAATTTAGTTTAAAGAAAAATAGTTTGTTTTTCATGAAAAAATATTCAATGAGAACCATCAGTCATCATCAATAGGAGTATGGGTATGCACAAGAATATGTTTTAAAATTTAAATGAAAAGTGTCATTATATTTTTCAGATATGATTTAGATGTAAAAAAAAAGTTGAAAAAAAAGTTGAATAATTTTTGTCAAAAAAAAAATTTAGTCCAATAAAAAGTGCTACTACAAAAATTATTTTTCTAATAGTAAAGGTCATGACTAACATATCTATACCATTCTCATTTTGAGTTTGGAAAAAATTAAATGAGATTTTTTTATTTTTTAAGTATGTTTTATGTTATTCTAAGAGATGTAAAAAAAAATTGAAAAAAATACCATGTTAAAAAAAAGTTGAATACTTTCGAAGTCTAAAAAATTTAGTAAAAAAAAATAGTTTGTTTTTCATGAAAAAATATTGAATGAGAACCATCAGTCCTCATCAATAGGAGTATGAGTATGCACAAGAATATATTTTAAAATTTAAATCAAAAGTTTCATTCTATTTTTCTGATATGATTTAGATGTAAAAAAAGTTGAATAATTTCGAAGTCCAAAAAAAATTTAGTTAAAAAAAATAGTTTGTTTTTCATGAAAAAATATTGAATGAGAACCATCAGTTCTCATCAATAGGAGTATGGTATGCACAAGAATATGTTTTAAAATTTAAATCAAAAGTGTCATTCTATTTTTCTGATATGATTTAGAGATGTAAAAAAAAGTTGAATAATTTAGAAGTCCAACAAAATTTAGTTAAAAAAAATAATTTGTTTTCCATTAAAAAATATTGAATGAGAACCATCAGTCCTCATCAATAGGAGTATGAGTATGCATAAGAATATATTTTAAAATTTAAATCAAAAGGTTCATTCTATTTTTCTTATATTATTTAGATACATAAAAAAAAAGTTGAATAATTTCGAAGTCCAAAAAAATTTAATTAAAAAAATAGTTTGTTGTTAATGAAAAAATATTTAATGAAAATTATCAGTACCAATCAATAGGAGCATGAGTATGCACAAGAATACGTTTTAACATTTAAATAAAAAGTGCCGTTCTATTTTTATGATATGATTTAGAGATGTAGAAAAAAATTGAATAATTTCGAAGTCCAAAAAAAATTTAGTTAAAAAAATAGTTTGTTTTTCATGAAAAAATATTGAATGAGAACCATTAGTCCTCATCAATAGGATTGAGGGTATGCACATGAATATATTTTAAAATTTAAATCAAATTGTCATTCTATTTTTCTGATATGATTTAGAGATGTAAAAAAAGTTGAAAAAGTATCAAGTTAAAAAATGAAAAAAAAGTTGAATAATTTCGAAGTCCAAAAAAATTTAGTTAAAAAAAAAGTTTGTTTTTTATGAAAAAATATTGAATGAGAGCCATCAGTCCTCATCAATTGGAGTATGGGTATGCACAAGAATATATTTTAAAATTTAAATCAGGTGTCATTCTATTTTTCTGATATGATTTAGCGATGTAAAAAAAAGTTGAATAATTTCTAAGTCCAAAAAAAATTTAGTTAAAAAAAATAGTTTGTTTTTCATGAAAAACTTTTGAATGAGAACCATCAGTCCTTATCAATAGGAGTTTGGGTATGCACAAGAATATGTTTTAAAATTTAAATGAAAAGTGTCATTCTATTTTTCTGATATGATTTAGATGTAAAGAAAAAATTTGAAAAAAAGTTGAATAATTTCTAAGTAAAAAAAAAATTTTGTCCAATAAATATAAGTGCTACTACAAACATAATTTTTCTAATAGTAAAGGTCATGACTAACATATCTATACCATTCTCATTTTGAGTTTGGAAAATATTAAATGTGATTTTTTTATGTTTTAAGTATGTTTCATGTTATTTTAAGATATATAAAAAAAAAGTTGAAAAGTAACCATGTTAAAAAAAAAAGTTGAATAATCTCGAAGTCCAAAAAAATTTAGTTAAAAAAAATGGTTTGTTTTTCATGAAAAAATATTGAATGAGAACCATCAGTCCTCCTCAATAGGAGTATGAGTATGCACAAGAATATATTTCAAAATTTAAATCAAAAGTATCATTCTATTTTTCTGATATGATTTAGATGTTAAAAAAAAGTTGAATAATTTAGAAGTCCAACAAAATTTATTTAAAAAAATAATTTGTTTTCCATTAAAAAATATTGAATGAGAACCATCAGTCCTCATCAATAGGAGTATGAGTATGCATAAGAATATATTTTAAAATTTAAATCAAAAGGGTCATTCTATTTTTCTGATATGATTTAGAGATGTAAAAAAATTGAATAATTTCGAAGTCCAAAAAAATTTAATTAAAAAAATAGTTTGTTTTTCATGAAAAAATATTGAATGAGAACCATTAGTCCTCATCAATAGGAGTATGAGTATGCACAAGAATATGTTTTAAAATTTAAATCAAAAGTGTCATTCTATTTTTCTGATATGATTTAGCAATGTAAAAAAACAAGTTGAATAATTTAGAAGTCCAAAAAAATTAGTTATAAAAAATAGTTTGTTTTGCATGACAAAATATTGAATGAGAACCATCAGTCCTCATCAATAGGAGTATAGGTGGGTATGCACAAGAATATATTTTTAAATTTAAATCAAAAGTGTCATTGTATTTTTCTGATATGATTTAGAGATTTAAAAAAAAAGTTGAAAAAAATCATGTTAAAAAAAAAGTTGAATAATTTCGAAGTAAAAAAAAATTTAGTTAAAAAAAAAGTTTGTTTTTTATGAAAAAATATTTAATGAGAACCATCAGTCCTCATCAGTAGGAGTATGGGTATGCACAAGAATATATTTTAAAATTTAAATCAGGTGTCATTCTATTTTTCTGATATGATTTAGCGATGTAAAAAAAAAGTTGAATAATTTCGAAGTCCAAAAAAATTTAGTTAAAAAAAAATAGTTTGTTTTTCATGAAAAATATTGAATGAGAACCATCTGTCCTCATCAATAGGAGTATGGGTGTGCAGAAGAATATGTTTTAAAATTTAAATCAAAAGTGTCATTCTATTTTTCTGATATGATTTAGATATGTAAAAAAAGTTGAAAAAAAAGTTGAATAATTTCTGTCCAAAAAAATTTTTTTTACAATAAAAAAAGTGCTACTACAAACATTATTTTTCTAATAGTGAAGGTCATGACTAACATATCTATACCATTCTCATTTTGAGTTTGGAAAATATCAAATGTGATTTTTTTTAAGTGTTTCCTCTCATTCGAAGACATGTAAAAAATAAGTTGAAAAAAAATATCATGTTAAAAAAATAATAAAAAAAGTTAAAAAAAAACTTCAAAAAAACTTAGAAAAAATGGGGGGAGGGGGCCAAAAAGTTGGAGGGGAGGGGGTGCCCTTTTGTTTTGGGATAGGGGACCTTTGGGGGTTGAAGTTTCTGGTGGTTAGGGTCGTTGGTGCTTATGATCCTTGACGGTTCGTACTCACATACACCTTACTACTTGAATTGCAAGGATTTCTAAGGTTTGTTCTGAATTTTATCATCAGAATTCTTTTCTTACCATCTACATCTCTCTTACTATCAACTTTTTAGTATACTATAACGTTAGACCCTATTTTAAATTGACAACACTGTTCAAACGCCACTTGTGTATTATACAGAACACATCGAAGAAATAAAGCTAGGTCAACTCATAAGACTATTTTATCATCGTTAACCATTTTCATAGATTGATGTTGTTCCAAATTTATAATAAATAAGGTATGAGTTAACAACCCCGAGGGGTTACCTTAACTAATAATCACCAATTCGCAAATGCTATACCCATTTTTCTCCACCTTCATACGATCCAATTTGCAAATACTATCTAGCTCTGTTTTTTCCCTATTTTTCAATTAATATCGTTCGTATAGTCCAATTCGCAAATGCTAAACCCTTTTTCTTTTTCTCCACCTTCATACGATCCAATTCGCAAATGCTAAACCCTTTTTTTAGAGCTATGATCGCAATGAATGGTACTTGTTATCAGAAAAAATTGCAATTGCCAAAAAAACAAAAAAAACACGCCATGCTGAATGTGCTTCAAAAAACCATCTGGTTGAAAACATGTTTTTTATCGTTAACCATTTCAATAGATTGATATTGTTCCAAATTTATAATAAATATCTCGCTTTTTGTAATGTGCAGGAACCAGTGGGGAATCCCCGCTCGTACTGCTCGCTTTTTACAATGTATATGTCAAACTGTAATGTATACCATGTGAGGGAGTACTGACTCTCTTTGAAAAGGTGTAGAGCATCCATAGAAATGTTTTCCTAGGGCATCCATAGAAGTATAACTTAGCACTCTACTACAAATGCAGGTTAGGGGAAAATTCTCCTCCATTTTCAGCTAACGGACTCCACTTGAAGAATTGGAAATTAAAGGCCTAAAAATACATTATCGGGGGAATCCCGCATCCTTCCTTCACAAGAAAATCCATTAATCGCCCCCAGCAGACGAATATTTTAAGTTCTAGAATGAGATACTGTATGACTGTGAGATGACTACACCAATGCAAGGCTGTATCGTCTCTGAAACTGAATTAAATAAAAAAAAACAAGTTTCTTTTAACTGAAAGTAAGGAGCGACATTAAAACTTAAAAAAACAGAAATTATTCCGTATATGAAAGGGGCTGTCCCCTCCTCAACGCCTCACTCTTTACGCTAAAGTTTTGACTTTGTCTCACAACTTTATTTTTTTAAACAACAAAAAACTTTAGCATAAAGAGCGAGGCATTGAGGAGGGGAAAGCCCCTTTCATATACAGAATAATTTCTGTTCGTTTTGAGTTTTAATGTCGCTCCTTACTTTCAGTTAAAAGAACTTGTTTTTTTTATTTAATATTTGAACGTTTTTTTGAATTAATGCAGCTTTGATTTTTGGCTCACCGTACATGAATAATTGGAATGAAATTTGCATATTAATTTTACTTGTTTTGGCTAAATGGCTTTCTCGAAATTTTGTTCTGACGTAACTTACGAATTAACTTAAGTATCAAACTTCTATATTTGTGTGTTTTTATTACGTATATTGGCGAGTTTAACCCTAGTTTACCTCACTCTTTACGCTACAGTTCGAATTTTGTTCGAATCACAAACCCCTGGATCACAAAGGCCGGTTAATTTGAATAGATAGCTCTTTTGAAAGTACTAAATAAACTTTAGCGTAAAGGGCAAAGTATTGACTAGGGGGTGAACCCCTCATATACGTAATAATTTCTGTTTGTTTTAAGTTTTAAGGTTGTTCCTTACTTTCAGTAGAAAAAACTTGTTTTTTTATTTATTTTCTGATCGTTTTTTAAATAATACTGTAAAATCTGGCGCCCCCTCCGTAGAAATGTCCCTTTCCCAATGAAAAATCCTCCTTGGAAAGATCCTTCCCCGTAACCCCTTCCTTCGATCCCCCCCCCCACAAAAAAAAATCCCTCTTGAAACGTCTGTATACTTCCCATTAACCAATACTATATGTAAAAAATGGGCAAAGCTCATAACTTGCAGCCCTTCCCCGGGAACTGTGGGGGAGTAAGTCGTCCTCAAAGACATATTTATTAAATTTTCGACTATGTTGAACAAAATTAATATCTCAAAATTTTGATTGGGTGACTTCAGCAAAAAAAATGAGCGTCAGAAGGAGCCAAGTTGCCCTACAATTTTTTTGGTCACTTAAAAAGGACACTAGAATTTTAATTTCCGTTCAGATGAGCCCTTTTACGATATTCTAGGACTACTGGACTGATATGATCATTCCTGAAAAAAAAAAAAAAAAAAAAAAAAAAAAAAAAAAACAACTAACACGCATCCGTGATCAATCTTCTGGCAAAAAATACGAAATTCCGCATTTTTGCAGATAGGAGCTTGAAACTTCTATAGTAGGGTTCTCTGATACGCTGAATCTGATGGTGTGATTTGAATCTGATGGTGTGAATCTGATGGTGTTATTTTTATTAAAGTTCTATGACTTTTAGGGGTTGTTTTCCCCTTTTTTCAAAAATAAGGAAAATTTCCCAAGCGCGTAACTTTTGATTGGTAGGATTAAACTTAATGAAACTTATATATTTGAAATCAGCATAAAAATCTGATTCTATTGATGTATCTATTGGTATCAAAATTCTGTGTTTTAGAGTTTTGGTTACTATTGAGCCGGGTCGCTCCTTACTTACAGTTCTTTACCACGAACTGTTTGATAGGCTATTTAAATAGCTATTTGGTAGTCATGGTTGCACCAGTAGCTGCGACAAATAACAGAGTAAAAGACGGCTCATAGTAACCGAAAGTTTGAAAGCGATTCTAGAACCCGAAGATACAGACAAAAGGCACAATAGAAAAATATTTCACTGGCATGTTAACAAATTGAGCGGGATAGACAATCTGGACTTGTCCCAGTTAAAAACAGGAACAGGGCCACAATTAGTAATAAAGAAAGGGAGATGGGCAGAATATTTTGATAATGTGCTAAACCATGACAGATCTACATGAAAAGATATAGGAAAGAATGAAAGAGTTTATGCCACTTTGGATGTGAAGTAAGATTTGTTTTGTAAGGAAGAGTTAGCGACAGTATTATAAGGAATAAAATTAAGAAGGCCCAATGTATTGACAGTGTGGTAAATCAGTTTTGTCCTACATTAAGCACTTGTAATTTGTTGATGCAAGGTAAGAGAAGAACAGTGTAGTTATGGGAAGGAAAGAAGTTACACATAAATCAAATTTTCACTCTTAGATTAAAAATTGAGAAGTGTCTGAGGCATCAAACCCCTTTAGTCCTTAGTTTTATAATTATGAGCAAGTATTTGATTTAGCTGATGGATGAACTTTGACGAAGGTACTATCCTTGTATGGTATACCAGATAAACACATTAAAGTGATTAGTGTTAGGTACGAGAATAGCATTGCTGCAATGTTAAGATAGGAAATGACTAGTACTGTAGCTGGTTTCGTATTAAATCAGGAGTTTAGCAGTGTTAAGTCCTATCCCATTTATATAGATCATTTTGATGGACTTTGTCCTAAGGACTTACGGCAAAGGCCATGAAAGAACACGGAATCGATAGAGGAAGTAAAACTATTCTAGACTTACATTAAAAAGAAAAAAACAATTTTTTTCAACTGAAAGTAAGGAGCAATATCAAAGCTTAAAACAAAAAGAAATTATTACGTACATGAGGAACGTTGCCTCCTCCTCAATACATCACTCGTCATGCAAATTTTTTTTAGTATTGTTGAAAAAAGCTTCTTATTGTTCTGATCTTCTTATTGTTTAAAAAATACAACTTCTTATTGTTCTAATCAAACGGTCCTTGTGTTTCATGAGCTTTAAGCAGATGGACAAAAAGTCAAACTTTAGAGGAAAGAGTGAGGTATTGAGGAGGGACCAGCCCCCTCATATTCGTAGTAATTTTCGTCCAATTTAAGTTTTGATGTTAGCCCTTACTTTCAGTTGAAAAACATTTTTGTATGTTAAAAGTAAAATAGCCAAGACCCAAGGTGTTTTTTTACAGTTGAAAAAAGTTAGGAAGATAAGTTTGCGACACAATATTAGAATACTGGAAAACGCTCCGAAAGATAGAGGAGATTTGCAAGAAGTTTTCCAAAGAATTGCCTATAGATCGTTTTGGGGACCCGACTGACTGACCGTATTCCAAACAGTAAGCTATACGAAAAATGTGATTAAATCCCGCTTTCCAGGGCTATGTTAAGAGAAATCTTGAAGTGGTTAGGACAAATTCTGCGGTTGAAGGATGACATATTGCCAAAGATTGTTCTTGTCAACCAACCGTCTAGGACCAACCGAAAATCAGGTCGTTCCCAAATGGGGCAGGAGGATGTCGTTAGAAAATATTTAAGGGAAATTGGAACTTCTTGCAGGAGTGTAAAGAGGAAGCTGAAGAGGTTGAGATCGAGGAGTGTGCGTAGCTTTGTTGGCTTCTGGCTGGCTTGATACTGCAATGAGTTGTTAGCAGTACTAGTAATACTATAACCTTGAGGTTAACGGTTTTCCATCTTAAAAATAAAGGAAAATCCCATTTCAGCATGGTATAATATCTTCATTCATGTGAGTAGAATGCATGTATTGAATTCTATGGAAGCTATAGCCACTACTCTTTTCTTCCTCATTGGTTTAATATCATGAAAAAGGTTTAACGGCGATTCCGTAGATATGATAGTTTGGATTCTATGGAAGCTGTACACCTTTTCAAAGAGAGTGAGTACTACGCTTTACTTCTTCGTGTTCTGTATAATACACAAGTGGCGTTTGAACAGTGTTGTCAATTTAAAATAGAGTTTAACATTATAGTATACTAAAAACTTGATACTAATAAAGATTTAGATGGCAAGAAAATAATCTTAATAAAGAAATTAAGAACAATCCATAGAAATCCTTACATATCAAGTAGTGTATAAATGCGTATTAACCATCATGGATCATAAGCACCAACGACCCTAACCGCCAAGGAATTCAACTCTCTATAGGTCCCCAATCTCCAAACTCCAAGGGCGCCCCCTCCGTCCCACTTTTTGCCCCCCCCCCTCCCCATTTTTTTTTTGTTTTTTTTTAACATGATATATTTTTATTTCAACCTTTTTTTACATGTCTTCAAATGAGATGAAACATACTTAAATTCAGTAGTGGTTTGTCTTCGTTTAACTTGGCACAGTTATATTCTCATGATTTTTAAAAGATCATTTTTGATTTCTTTCATTGAAATGCAAGAGTTGGGATATTTCAGTAGTGTGTTTTTGTTGTTTACCTTGTCACAGTTACATTCTCTTGATTTTTCAAAGTCCTTTTTGGATTTCGTTCATTGAAAAGCAAGAGTTGTAATATTTCAGTAGTGTTTTGTCGTGGTTTACCTTGTCACAGTTACATCCTCTTGATTTTTTCAAAGTTCATTTTGGATTTTTACATTCTCTCGAATTTTCAAAGTTAATTTTGAATTTCTTCCGTTTAAATTCAAGAGCTGGAATATTTAAATAGCGTTTTTTTATGGTTTACCTTGTCACAGTTAAATTCTCTTAATTTTTCAAAGTTCATTTTGAATTATTTTCGTTGAAATGCAAGAGTTGGATTATTTCAGTAGTGTTTTGTTGTGCTTTACCTTGTCACAGTTACATTCTCTTGATTTTTTTCAAAGTTCATTTTGGATTTCTTTCGTTGAAATGCAAGAGTTGGAATATGTCAGTAGTGTTTTGTTGTGCTTTACCTTGTCACAGTTACATGCTCTTCATTTTTCAAAGTTCATTTTGAATTTCTTTCGTAAAATGCAAGATTTGGAATATTTCAGTAGTGTTTTGTTGTGCTTTACCATGGCACAGTTACATTCTCTTGATTTTTCAAATTTCCTTTTGAGTTTCTGTCGTTAAATGCAAGAGTTTGAATATATCAGAAGTGTTTTTTCATGGTATAACTTTTCACAGTTATATTCTCTTGATTTTCCAAAGTTTATTTTTGATTTCTTTACTTGAAATTCAAGACTAGGAATATTCAAGTAGTGTTTTGCAATAGTATACCTTTTCACCGTTACATTCTCTTGATTTTTGAAAGTTCAATTTTGGATTTATTACCTTGAAATGCAAGAGTTGGAATATTTCAGTAGTGTTTTCTCATGGTTTACCTTGTCACAGTTACATTCTCTTGATTTTTCAAAGTTAATTTTGGATTTTTACATTCTCTTGATTTTTCAAATTTCATTTTAGACTTCTGTCCTTGAAATACAAGAGTTGGAATATTTCAGTAGTGTTTTGCCATGGTTTACCTTGTCACAGTTACATTCTCTTGATTTTTAAAAGTTCATTTTGGGTTTTTACATTCTCTTGATTTTTCAAAGCTCATTTTGGATTTCTTTCTATGAAATGCAAGAGTTCGAATATTTCAGTAGTGTTTTGTCATGGTTTACCATGCCACAGTTACAGTCTCTTGATTTTTTAATTTCATTTTTAATTTCTTTCTTGAATTGCGGGAGTCGGAATATTTCTTTAGTGTTTTCTCGTCGTTTACCTTGTCACAGTTACATTCTCTTGATTTCGTGCAATTAATTTTGGAATTTTTTCGTTAAAATGAAAGAGTTGGATTATTTCGGTAGTGTTTTGTCATGGTTTACCTTGTCACAGTTACATTCTCTTAATTTTTCAAAGTTCATTTTGAATTTCTTTCATTGAAATGCAAGAGTTGAAATATTTCAGTAGTGTTTTATCTTGGTTTAACTTGTCACTGTTACATCCTCTTGATTTTTCAAAGTTCATTTTGGATTTTTACATTCTCTTGATTTTTCAAAGTTCATTTTGAATTTCTTTCGTGAAATGCCAGAGTTGGAATATTTCAGTAGTGTTTTGTCGTGGTTTACCTTGTCATAGTTACATTCTCTTGATTTTTCAAAGTTCATTTTGAATTTCTTTCGTGAAATGCAAGAGTTGGAATATTTCAGTAGTGTTTTGTCGTGGTTTACCTTGTCACACTTAAATTATCTTGATTTTTCAAATCTCAATTTTGATTTCTTTACTTGAAATGCAAGAGTTGGAATATTTAAGTAGTATTTTGTCTTCTTTTACCATGTCAAAGTTAAATTCCATAGATTTTTCAATGTTCATTTCTGATTTCTTTCCTTGAAATGCATGAGTTGAAATATTTAAGTAGTGTTTTTTCGTGTTTTACCCTGTCACAGTTACATTCTTTGATTTTCAAAGTTCAATTTTGGATTTCTTTCCTTGAAATGCAAGAGTTGGAATATTTCAGTAGTGTTTTGTCATGGTTTACCTTGTCACAGTTACATTCGCTTGATTTTTCAAAGTTCATTTTGGATTTCTTTCATTGAAATGCAACAGTTGTAATATTTAAGTAGTGTTTTGTCGTGGTTTAACCTGTCACAGTTACATTCTCTTGATTTTTCAAAGTTAATTTTGAATTTCTTTCCTACGTACGCGCGCGTACGTAGGAAAGAAATTCAAAATGAACTTTGAAAAATCAAGAGAATGTAAAAATCTAAAATGAACTTTGAAAAATCAAGAGAATGTAGCTGTGACAAGGTAAAGCACAACAAAACACATTTCAATGAAAGAAATCCAAAATGAACTTTGAAAAATCAAGAGAATGTAACTGTGACACGGTAAACCACGAAAAAACACTAATGAAATATTCCAACTCTTGCATGTAAACGAAAGAAATTCAAGATGAACTTAGAAATATGAAGATAATGTCACTGTGACAAGGTAAACCACGACAAAACACTACTGAAATATTCTAACTCTTGCATTTCACGAAAAAATTCAAAATGAAATTTGAAAAATCAAGAGAATGTAACTGTGACAAGTTAAACCACGACAAAAACACTACTGAAATATTCCAACTCTTGCATTTCAAAGAAAGAAACCTAAAATGAACATTGAAAAATCAAGAGAATGTAACTGTGACAAGTTAAACCATGACATGACACTACTAAAATATTCCAACTCTTGCATTTCAATGAAAGAAATTCAAAATGAACTGTTAAAAATAAAGAGAATGTAACTTTGACAAGGTAAAGCACAACA
This sequence comes from Artemia sp. Qi Xiang Cuo, assembly GCF_049724085.1. Classification (NCBI taxonomy): domain Eukaryota; kingdom Metazoa; phylum Arthropoda; class Branchiopoda; order Anostraca; family Artemiidae; genus Artemia; species Artemia sp. Qi Xiang Cuo. The sequence goes on from NC_142803.1 coordinate 47,525,273, forward strand.
AAACACTACTGAAATATTTCAACTCTTGCATTTCAAGGAAAGAAATTCAAAATGAACTTTGAAAAATCAAGAGAATGTTACTATGACAAGATAAACCACGACAAAACACTACTGAAATATACCAACTCTTGCATTAAAATGAACTAAATCCAAAATGAGCTTCGAAAAATCAAGAGAATGTTACTGTAACAGAGTAAAAAACGACAAAACACTTTCGAAATATTCCATCTCTTGCATTTCAAGGAAAAAAATCTAAAATGAAATTTGAAAAATCAAGAGAGTGTAACTTTGACTCGGTAAACCACGACAAAACACTACTAAAATATTCCAACTCATGCATTTCTACGAATGAAATCCAAAAATAAACTTTGAAAAATTAAGAGAATGTAACTGTGACAAGGTAAAGCATAACAAAACACTACTGAAATATTCCAACTCATGAAATTCAACGAAAGAAATCCAAAATGAACTTTGAAAAATCAAAAGAATGTAACTGTGACAAGGTAAAACACGACAAAACACAACTGAAATATTCCAACACTTGCATTTCAATGAAAGAAATCCAAAATGAACGTTAAAAAATAAAGAGAATGTAGCTGTGACAAGGTAAACCACGATAAAACACTATTGAAATATTCCAACTCTTGCATTTCACGAAAGAAATTCAAAATGAACTTTTAAAAATCAAGAGAATGTAATTGTGACATGGTAAACCACGAAAAAACACTACTGAAATATTCCAACTCTTGCATTTCACGAAAGAAACTCAAAATTAAAAAAATAAAGAGAATGTAAACATTCACAATGAACATTTAAAATTCAAAATAATGTGTTTGTGATTTGATAAATCATAAAACAACGCTACTGAAATATTCCAAATCTTGCATTTTAAGGAAAGGAATTAAAAATGGACTTTGAAAATCAAGAAAAAATAACTTTGACATGGTAGACCTCAACAAAAACACTACTGAAATATTCCAACTCTTGCATTTCAAATAAATAAATCAAAAAATTAACTTTGAAAAATAAAGAGAATGTAACTGTGACAAGGTAAACCACAAAAAAATACAAATGAAATATTCCAAGTCTTGCATATCAAGTAAATAAATTCAAAATGAACTTTGAAAAATCAGGATAATGTAACTATGACAAGGTAAACTACGACACAACGCTACTGAAATATTCAAACTCTTGCATATGAATGAAAGAAATTAAAAATGAGCTGTGAAAAATCAAGAGAATGTAACTTTGACAAGGTAAACCACGATAAAACACTATTGAAATATTCCAACTCTTGCATTTCAAGGAAAGAAATCCAAAATGAACTTTGAAAAATCAAGAGAATGTAACTATGACAAGGTAAACCACGATAAAACACTACTGAAATATTCCAACTCTTGCATTTCAAGGAAAGAAATTCAAATTGAACTTTGAAAAATCAAGAGAATGTAACTGTGAAAAGGTAAACCACGACAAAACACTATTTAAATATTCCAACTATTGCATTTAAAGAAATAAATTCAAAATGAACTTTGAAAAATAAGGATAATGTAATAGTGATATGGTAAACCACGAAGAAATAGTACTAAAATATTCCAACTCTCGCCTTTCACGAAAGAAATTCAACATGAATTTTGAAAACTCAAAAGACTCTAAAAATCCAAAATGAACTTTGTAAAATCTGAAATAATCTGAAACCACGATAAAGCACTACTGAAATATTCCAACGCTTAAATTGCAACGGGAAAAAAATCCAAAATGAACTTTGAAAAATCAAGAGAATGTAACTATGACAAGGTAAACCATAACAAAACACTACTGAAATATTCCGACTCTTGCATTTCAACGAAAGAAATCCAAAAATTAACTTTGAAAAATCAAGAGAATTTAGCTGTGACAAGGTAAACCATAACAAAATACCACTGAAATATTCCAATTCTTGCATTTCAACGAAAGAAATCCAAAAATGAACTTTTGAAAAATCAATAGAATTTAACTGTAAATATTTAAACAACGAAAACCAAATTCTTAATTAATCCAAATATTTCATTTCAAGGAAAGAAATCCACATTGAGCTTTGAAAAATCAAGCTAATTTAACTGTAGCATTTGAATCCACGACAAAACAAAATTTCAAGAATCCCACTCTTGAATATCAATGAAAGAAATCCAAAATGAACTTTGAAAGATCATGAGAATGTATCTGTGACAAGGTAAACCAAAACAAAACACTACTGAAATATTCCAACTCTTGCATTTCAATGAAAAAAATCCAAAATGAACTTTGAAAAATCAAGAGAATGTAACTGTGACAAGGTAAACCATAACAAAACACTACTGAAATATTCCAATTCTTTCATTTCAGCGAGATAGATCAAATATGAGCTTCGAAAAATCAAGATAATGTAACTATGACAAGTTAAACAACGATAAAACACTAATGAAATATTCCAACTCTTGCATTTCAAGGAAAGAAATCCAAAATGAGCTTTGAAAAATCAAGAGGATGTAACTATGACAAGGTAAACCACTATCAAACACTACTGAAATATTCCAATTCGATAATGTCAAGGAAAGAGATTCGAAAAGAGCTTTGAAAATTCAAGAGAATGAAACTGTAACAAGGTAAACCATCAAAAAACACTACTAAAATATTCCAACTCTTTCGTTTAAAGAAAGACAATAAAAAGTATTAGTGAAAAATCAAGATAATTTATAAATAAACACTGAAATATGAAAAATCATTAAGATGTAACAGAGACAAGTTAAACAAAGACAAAACACTACTTAAATATTCCGACTCTTGCATTTCAATGAAAGAAATACAAAATTAGCTTTGAAAAATTAAGAGAATGTAACTGTGACAAGGTACACCACGACAAAACACTACTGAAATATTCCAACTCTTGCATTTCAATGAAAAAAATCCAAAATTAACTTTGAAAAATCAAGAGAATGTAACTGTGACTAGATACACCATAACAAAACACTACTGAAATATGCCAACTCTGGCATTTCAAGGAAATAAATCCGAAAATTAACTTTAAAAAATCAAGAGAATGTAACTGTGACAAGGTAAACCACAACAAAACACTGCTGAAATATTCCAACTATTGCATATCAAGGAAAAAGAAATCCAAAATGAACTTTGAAAAATCAAGTGAATGCAACTATGACAAGGTAAACCGCGACAAAACACTACTGAAATATTCCAACTCTTACATTTCACGAAATAAATTCGAAATGAGCTTTTAAAAATGAAGAGAATTTAACTGTGACAAGGTAAACCACAATAAAACACTATTGAAATATTCCAACTCGTGCATTTCACTAAAGAAATTCAAAATTAACTTTAAAAAATCAAGAAAATATAACTGTGAAATTGTAAACCACGACAAAACACTGCTGAAATATTCTAATTCTTGCATTTCAAGGAAAGAAATCCAAAATGAACTTTGAAAAATCAAGACAATGTAACTGTGACAAGGTAAACCATAACAAAACACTACTGAAATATTCCAACTCTTGCATTTAAAAGATATAAATACAAAAATGAACATTGAAAAATTAAGAGAATGTAACTGTGGCATCATAAGCCATGACAAAGTACTACTGAAATATTCCAACTCTTGCATTTCAAGGAAAGAAATCCAAAATGAACTTTGAAAAATCAAGAGAATGTAACTGTGACAAGGTAAACCACGACAAAACACAACTGAAATATTCCAACACTTGCATTTCAAGGAAAGAAATCCAAAATGAACGTTAAAAAATCAAGAGAATGTAACTGTGACAAGGTAAAGAACGATAAAACACTATTGAAATATTCCAACTCTTGAATTTCATGAAAGAAATTAAAAATAAAATTTGGAAAATCAAGAGAATTTAATTGAGACAAGGTGAACCATGACGAAACACTACTGAAATATTTCAACTCTTGAAACTCACGAAATAAATTAAAAATTAAAATTTAAAAATCAAGAAAATGTAAAAATCAAAAATTAAATATGAAAAATCAAGAGAATTTATCTTTGACAAGGTAAACCACGACAAAACACTACTGAAATAATCCAACTCTTGCATTTAAATGAAAAAAATTCAAAATTAACTTTGAAAAATCAAGAGAATATAACTGTGACTAGATACACCATAACAAAACACTACTGAAATATGCCAACTCTGGCATTTCAAAGAAATAAATACGAAAATGAACTTTAAAAAATCAAGAGAATGTAACTGTGACAAGGTAAACCACAACAAAATACGGCTGAAATATTCCAAGTATTGCATATCAATGAAAGAAATTCAAACTTAACTTTGAAAAAACAAGTGAATGTAACTATGACAAGGTAAACTACGACAAAACACTACTGAAATATTCCAACCCTTGCATTTCAAGGAAAGAAATCCAAAATGAGTTTTGAAAAATCAAGAGAATGTAACTGTGACAAGGTAAACCACGATAAAACACTATTGAAATATTCCAACTCTTGCATTTCAAGAGAGAAATTCAAAATGAGCTTTTAAATATCATGTTAATATAAAAACTCAAAATAAATTTTTAAAAATCCAGCGGGCGTAACTATGATACAATGAATCGCGACAAAACTCTATTGAAAGATTCCATTTCTTGCAATTCAAGTCAGAGAGTTCAAAATGGACTTTTGAGAAATTCGGAGAATGTAACTTCTGAATCTGGAAACACAACAAAACTCTACAAAAATATGCCAATTTTTACATTTCAAGGAACTAAATTCAAAATTAAAGTTGAAAAATAATTAGCATGTAACAATCCAAAATGAACTTTGAAAAATCAAGAGAATTTAACTGTGACAAGGTAAACCATGACAAAACACTACAGAAATAATCCAATTCTTGCATTTCAAGGAATGAAATCCAAAATGAACTTTGAAAAATCAAGACAATGTAACTGTGACAAGGTAAACCACAACAACACACTACTGAAATATTCCAACTCTTGCATTTCAACGAAAGAAATCCAAAAATGAACATTGAAAAATTAAGAGAATGTAACTGTGACATGATAAACCATGACAAAACACTACTGAAATAATCCAACTCTTGCATTTCAATGAAAGAAATCCAAAATGAACTTTGAAAAATCAAGAGAATGTAACTGTGACAAGGTAAACCACGACAAAACACAACTGAAATATTCCAACACTTGCATTTCAAGGAAAGAAATCCAAAATGAACGTTAAAAAATCAAGAGAATGTAACTGTGACAAGGTAGAGCACGACAAAACACTACTGAAATATTCCAACTCTTTCATTTAACGAAATAAATACAAAATTAACTTTGAAAAATCAATATAATTTAAATGTGACATTGTAAACCACAAAAAAACACTATTTAAATATTCCAACTCTTGCATTTCACGAAAGAAATTCAAAATGAACTTTGAAAAATCAATAGAATTTAAAAATCCAAAATGAACTTTGAAAAATCAAGAGAATGTAACTGTGACAAGGTAAACCACAACAAAACACTACTGAAATAATCCAACTCTCGCATTTCAAGGAAAAAAATTCAAAATTAACTTTGAAAAATCAAGAGAATATAACTTTGACAAGATACACCATAACAAAACACTACTTAAATATGCCAACTCTGGCATTTCAAAGAAATAAATCCGAAAATTAACTTTAAAATATCAAGAGAATGTAACTGTGACAAGGTAAACCACAACAAAACACTGCTGAAATATTCCAACTCTTTCATTTCAAGGAAAGAAATTCAAAATGAACTTTGAAAAATCAGGTGAATGTAACTGTGACAAGTTAAACCATGAAACAACACTACTGAAATATTCCAACTCTTGCATTTCAAGGAAAGAAATCCAAAATGAGCTTTGAAAAATCAAGATAATGTAACTGTGACATGGTAAACCATGACCAAACACTACTGAAATATTCCAATTCTTGCATTTCACGAAAGAAATTCAAAATGAACTTTGAAAAATCAAGAGAATGTAAAAATCCAAAATGAACTTTGAAAAATTAAGAGAATGTAACTGTGACAAGGTAAACCATGGCAAAACACTACTGAAATATTCCAACTCTTGCATTTCAAGGAATGAAATCCAAAATGAACTTTGAAAAATAAGGAGAATGTAACTGTGACAAGGTAAACCAAAATAAAACACTACTGATATATTCCAACTCTTGCATTTAAACTATATAAATAAAAAAATGAAATTTCAAAAATCAAGAAACTGTAACAGTGACAAGGTAAACCATGAGAAAACTCTAGTGAGATGTTACAACTCTTGCATTTCAACAAAAGAAAATAAAAGTAAACTCTGAAAAATCTAGAGAATGTAAGTCTGACATGATAAACAACAATAAGACGATGTTAAAATATACCAACTCTTGCATTTAAATGATCGATATCCAAATTGAACATTGAAAGATCACGAGAATGTAGCAGTGACTAGGTAAACCACGATATGACACTACTGAAATATTCCAACTCTTGCATTTCAATGAAAAAAATTCAAAATGAACTTTGAAAAATCAAGAGAATGTATCTGTGCCAAGGTAAAGCACAACAAAACACTACTGAAATATTTCAACTCTTGCATTTCAAGGAAAGAAATCCAAAATGAACTTTTAAAAATCAAAACAATGTAACTTTTAAAAGGTAAACCACGAGAAGACAATGCTGAAATATTGCAACTCTTGCATTTCAACGAAAAAAATCCAAAATGAACTTTGAAAAATCAAGAGAATGTTACTGTGACAAGGTAAACGACGACAAAACACTACTGAAATAATCCAACTCTTGCATTTCAACGAAAGAAATCCAAAATGACTTTGAAAAATCAAGAGAATGTAACTGTGACAAGGTAAACCACGATAAAACACTACTGAAATATTCCAACTCTTGCATTTCAAGGAATGAAATCAAAAATGAAATTTGAAAAATCAGGAGAATTTAACATTTACTATGTAAACCATAACAAAACGCTTCTGAAATATTACCACTTTTGCATTTCTACAAAAGAAATCCAAAAATGAACATTGAAAAATTAAGAGATTTTACCTGTAGCATGATAAACCATGACAAATTACAACTGAAATAATCCAACTCATGCATTTCAGGGAAAGAAATCCAAAATGAAATTTGAAAAATCAAGAGAATGTAACTGTGACAAGGTAAACCACGACAAAACAAAACTGAAATATTCCAACATTTGCATTTCAAGGAAAGAAATCCAAAATGAACGTTAAAAAATCAAGAGAATGTAGCTGTGATAAGGTAAAGCACGATAAAACACTATTGAAATATTCCAACTCTTGCATTTCACGAAAGAAATTCAAAATGAACTTTTAAAAATCAAGAGAATGTAATTGTGACATGGTAAACCACGACAAAACACTACTAAAAGATTCCAACTCGGTAGTTTCAAGAAAGAAATTCAAAATGTATTTTGAAAAATCAAAATAATGTATACATAAAAAATGAACTTTGAAAAATAAAGAAAATGTAACTGTGACAAGTTAAACCAAGACAAAACACTACTTAAATATTTCGACTCTCGTATTTCAATGAGAGAAATTCACAATGAACATTGAAAAATTAAGAGAATGTGACTTTGACAAGGTAAACCACGACAAAACGCTACTGAAATAATCCAACTCTTGCATTTCAATGAAAGAAATTCAAAATGAACTTTGAAAAATCAAGAGAATGTAACTGTGACAAGGTAAACCATAACAAAACACTACTGAAATGATCCATCTCTTTCATTTCAACTAAATAAATCCAAAATGAACTTAGAAAAATCAATAGAATGTAATTGTGACGAGGTAAAACACGAAATTACACTGCAGAAATATTCCAACTATTGCATATCAATGAAAGAAATTCAATATCAACTTTGAAAAATCAAGTGAATGCAACTATGACAAGGTAAACCATGACACAATACTACTGAAATATTCAAATTCTTGCATTTCAAGGAAAAAAAAATTCAAAATGAGCTTTGAAAAATCAAGAGAATGTAACTTTGACGAGGTAAACCACTATAAAACACTTGAAATATTCCAACTCTTGCATTTCACGAAATAAATTCAAAATGAAATTTGACAAATCAAGAGAATGTAAAAATTCAAAATGAATTTTGAAAAATTAAGAGAATGTAACTGTGACAAGGCAAACCATGGCAAAACACTACTGAAATATTCCAACTCTTGCATTTCATGGAAAGAAGTCCAAAATGAGGTTTAAAAAATAAAGAAAATGTAACTGTGACAACGTAAACCATAGCAAAACACTAATGAAATATTCCAACTCTTGAATTTAAACGAAATAAATCCAAAAATGAAATTTCAAAAATCAATAAAATGTATCTATGACAAGGTAAACCATGAGAAAGACACAACTGAAATATTCCAACTCTTGTATTTCAAGTAAAGAAATCCAAAATGAACTTTGAAAAATCAAAAGAATGTAACTGTGTCAAGGTAAACCATAACAAAAAACTACTGAACTATGCCAACTCTTGCATTTCAAGTAAAGAAATCAAAAATGAACTTTGAAAAATCAAATGAATGTAACTTTGACAAGGTAAACCACTATAAAACACTACTGATATATTCATAATCTTCAATTTAATGAAAGAAATTCAAAATGAACTTTGAAAAATCAAGAGAATTTAACTGTGAGAATGTAAAACACGAAAAAACACTACTGAAATATTCCAACTCTTGCATTTCAAGAATGAAATTCAAGATAAACTTTGAAAAATCAAGAGAATTTAACTGTGATATGGTAAACCAAGACAAAACACTACTGAAATATTCAAACTCTTGCATTTCACGAAAGAAATACCAAATGAACTTTTAAAAATCAAGAGAATGTCACTTTGACAAGGTAAACCACGACAAAACACTACTTAAATTATTCCAACTCTTGCATTTCACGAAAGAAATTCAAAATGAACTTTCAAAAATCAAGAGAATGTAACTGTGAGATGGTAAACCAAGACAAAACACTACTGAAATATTCCAACTCTTGCATTTCAATTAAAGAAATCCAAAATGAACTTTGAAAAATCAAGCGAATGTAACTGTGAAAAGGTAAACAATGACAAAACACTACATCAATGTTACAACTCTTTAAATTCAACGGTATTAAACCAAAAATGAACTATGAAACATAAAGAGTAAGTAAAAGTTACAAGGAAAACCATTACATAACACAAAAGAAAAATTACACCTCTTAAATTTGAAGGAAAGAAATCAGAAAAGAACTTTGAAAATTCAAGAAAATGTAACTGTAACAAGGTAAACCACGAAAAAACACTACTAAAATATTCCAACTCTTGCGTTTCACTAAAGAAATTAAAAATTAATTTTGAAAAATCAATAGAATGTAAAAACACAAAATGAACTTTGAAAAATCAAGAAGATGTAACAGAGACAAGGTAAACCATGACAAAACACTACTTAAATAATATAACTCTCGCATTTCAAATAAATAAATTCAAAATTAACTTTGAAAAATTAAGAGAATGTAACTGTGACAAGGTAAACCACGATCAAACACTACTGAAATATTCCAACTCTTGCATTTCACGAAAGAAATTCAAAATGATTTTTGAAAAATCAAAAGAATGTAACTGTGAGATGTTAAACTACGATAAAACACTACTTAAATATTTCAACTCTTGCATTTCACGAAATAAATTCAAAATGAACATTTAAAAATCAAGAGAATTTAAAATTACAAAATAAAATTTGAAAAATCAAGAGAATATAACTGTGAAAAGGTAAATCAAGACAAAACACTACTTAAATATTCCAACTCTTGCATTTAAATGAACGAATTCCAAAATGGACTTTGAAAAATCAAGAGAATGTAAATGTGAGAAGATAAGCCATGACAAAACACTACTGAAATATTCCTACTCTTGCATTTCAACGAAAGAAATCCAAAAATGAACTTTGAAAAATCAAGAGAATGTAACTGTGACAAGATAAACCATGAAAAAACACTACTGAAATATTCCAACTCTTGCATTTCAACCAAATAAATCAAAAATAAGCTTTAAAAACTAAAGAGAATGTAACTCTGACAAGGTAAACCACGATAAAACACTACTGAAATATTCCAACTCTTGCATTTCAAGGAGAGAAATCCAAAATGAGCTTTGAAAAATAAAGAGAATGTAACTGTGACAAGGTAAACCACGATAAAACACTATTGAAATATTCCAACTCTTGCATTTCACGAAAGAAATTCAAAATGAACTTTGAAAAATCAAGAGAATGTAACTGTGACATTGGTAAACCACGACAAAATACTACTGAAATATTCCAACTCTTGAATTTCACGAAAGAAATTCAAAATGAAAAATCAAGAGAATCAAAATCAAAATGAACTTTGAAAAATCAAGAGAATTTAACTGTGACAAGGTAAACCATGACAAAACACTACTGAAATATTCCAACTTTGAATCAAGGAAAAAAAATCAAAATGAACTTTGAAAATCAAGAGAATTAACTATGACAAGGTAAACCATAACAAAACAATACTGAAATATTCCAACTCTTTCATTTCAAAGAAATAAATCCAAAAATGAACTTTTAAAAATCAAGAGAATGGAACTGTGACAGGGTAAACCATGACAAAACACTACAGAAATATTCCAACTCTTGCATTTCAACGAAAGAAATCCAAAAATGAACTTTGAAAAATCAAGAGAATGTAATTGTAACAAGGTAAACCACGACAAAACACTACTAAAATATTCCAACTCTTGTATTTAAAGGAAAGAAATCCAAAAAGAACTTTGAAATATCAAGAGAATGTAACTGTGACAAGATAAACCACGACAAAACACTACTGAAATATTCCAACTCTTGCATTTCAACGAAAGAAATTCAAAATGAACTTTGAAAAATCAAGAGAATGTAACTGTGACATGGTAAACCATGACAAAACACAACTGAAATATTTCAATTCTTGCATTTCACGAAAGAAATTCAAAATGAACTTTCAAAAATCAAGACAATGTAAAAATCCAAAATGAACTTTGAAAAATCAAGAGAATGTAACTGTGACAAGGTAAACCACGACCAAACAGTACTAAAATATTCCAACTCTTGCATTTCAAGGAATGAAATCCAAAATGAACTTTGAAAAATCAAGAGAATGTAACTGTGAGATGGTAAACCACGATAAAACACTACTGAATTATTCCAAATCTTGCATTTTAATTAAAGAAATATAAAAATGAACTTTTGAAAAATCAAGAGAATGTGACTATGACAAGGTAAACCACGACAAAACACTACTTAAATATTACAACTCTTGCATTTCAAGAAAAAAAATCCAAAATAAACTTTGAAAAATCAAAAGAATTTAACTGTGACAAGGTAAACCACGACAAAACACTACTGAACTATTCCAACTCTTGCAGTTAAAGGAAAGAAATCCAAAATGAGATTTGAAAAATCAAAAGAGTGTCACTGTGAAAAGGTAAACCCCGATATAACACTACTGATATATTACTAATATTGCATTTAATGACAGAAATTCAAAATGAACGTTTAAAAATCAAGGAAAATTAAATGTGCCAAAGTAAAAACTGACAAGTCACTAATGATATATTAAAACTCTTGCATTTCACGAAAGAAATTCAAAATAAACTTACAAAAATCAAAAGAATGTAACTGTGGGATGGTAAACCACGACGAAACACAACTGAAATTTTTTAGCGATCTCATTTCACGAAAGGAGTACAAAATGAACTTTGGAAAATCAATAGAATTTGAAAACACAAAATGAACCGTGAAATATCAAGAGAATTTAATTGTGCCGTGATGACCCACGATGAAGTACTATAGATATATTCTTACTATTGCATTTCATTTAAAGAAATCCAAAAAATGAACTTTTAGAAATCAATAGAATGTAACTATGACGAGTTAAAGCACGACATAACACTACTGACATATTCCACCTCATGCATTTCAATGACAAAAATCCAAAATGAGCTGTGAAAAATCAAAAGAATGTAATTGTGACAAGGAAAAGCACAACACAATACTACTGAAATATTCGAACTCTTGTATGTCAAGGAAAGAAATTCAAAATGAAGTTCGAAAAATCAAGAGAATGTAACTGTGACATTGGTAAACCACGAAGAAATAGTACTGAAATATTCCAACTCTCGCATTTCACGAAAGAAATTCACAATGAATTTTGAAAGCTCAAAAGAATAAAAGAAATTAAAAATGAACTTTGTAAAATCAAGAGAATGTAACTGTGACAAGGTAAAGCATGACAAAACACAACTGAAATATTCCAGCTCTTTCAATTCCATGGGAAAAATCCAAAATGAGCTTTGAGAAATAAGGAGAATGCACCTGTGACAAGGTAAACAATAACAAAACACTACTGAAATATTCCAACTCTTGCATTTCAACAAAAGAAATCTAAACATTAACTTTGAAAAATCAAGAGAATGTAGCTTTGAGAAGATAAATCATAACAAAACACTACTGAAATATTCCAACACTTGCATTTCAACGAAAGAAATCCAAAATGAACTTTGAAAAATCAAGAGAATGTAACTGTGAAAAGGTAAACCACGCCAAAGTACTACTGAAATATTCCAACTCTTGCATTTCAAGTAAAGAAATCCAAAATGAACTTTGAAAAATCACAAGAAAGTTTCTGTGAGAAGGTAAACTACGACAGAACACTACTGAAATATTCCAATTCTTGCACTTCAACGAAAGAAATCAAAATTGAACTTTGAAAATCATGAACATGTAACTGTGAAAAGGTAAGCCATAAATTACAACGAAAGAAATTAAAAATGAACTTTGATAAATCAAGAGAATGTAAAAACTCGAAATTAATTTTGAAAAATTAAGAGACTATAACTATGACAAGGCAAACCATGACAAAACACTACTGAAATATTCCAACTCTTGCATTGCAATGAAAGAAATTCAAAATGAACTTTGAAAAATAATGAGAATGTAACTGTGAGAAGGTAAACCACGATAAAAGACGACTGAATTATTCCAAATCTTGCATTTTAATGAAAGAAATTTAAAAATGAACTTTGGGAAAATCAAGAGTGTGAATGTTGAGAAGTAAACCATGACAAAACACTACTGAAATATTCCATTTCTTCCATTTCAAGGAAAGAAATTCAAAATAATCTTTGAAAATTCATGAGAATCCAACTGTGGTATGGTATACTGTGACGAACTACTACTGAAATATTCCAACTCTTTCTTTAAGAGTAAAGAAATCCAGTCTGAACTTTGAAAATCATAAGAGTTTATCTGTGAAAAGGTATACCCCGACAAAAACCTTCTGATATATTACTAAATTTTCACTTAACGAAATAAAATCGAAATCAACTTTGAAAAATAAAAGAAATTTATCTATGCTAAGGTAAACCCTGACAAGATACTCCCGAGGTATAAAAACAATTGCAATTCAAGGAAAGAAATCCAAAATGAACATTGAAAAATCAAGAGAATGTAACTGTGACAAGGTAAGCCATGACAAAACACTACTTAAATATTCCAACTCTTGCAATTCAAGGAAAGAAATCCAAAATGAACTTTAAAAGATCATGAGAATGTAACTGTGACAAGGTAAACCTCTACAAAACTTTACTTAAATATTCCAACTGTTGACTTTTAGGGAATGAAATCCGCATTGAGCTTTGGAAAATCATAAGAATTTAAGTGTGACAAGCAATACTACGACATCACACAATCGATGTACTCCAACTCTTGAATTTCAACATAATAAATCCAAAAATGAAATTCGAAAAAATCCTGAGCATGTAACTTGTATACGGAAAACCACGACAATACACTACTGAAATATTCAAAATCCTGCATTTCAAGGAAAGAAAACCTAAATGAACTTTGAAAAATCAAGGGAAGGTAACTGTAAAAAGGTAAACCATGAACAAACACGACCGAAATATACCAACACTTGCATTTCCAGTAAAGAAATCAAAAATGAACTTCGAAAAATCAAGAGAACGTAACTGTGATATTGTAACCATTAATAGAAAACTACTGATGTATCCAATATCTTTCATTTCAAGGAAAGAAATTCAAAATGAGGATTTGAACTTCAGAATGAATGAAGCAGCATAATGCTAATGCATGAAATTCAACTATTGACATGATCAAACTAATTCATTTCACGAAAGGAAATAAAAATGAACTTTAGAAAAATCAAGAGAATGTAACTGTGACAAGGTAAAGCACGACAAAACACTACTGAAATATTCTATCTCTTTCATTTCAATGAATGAAATCCAAAATAAACTTTGAAAAATCAAGAGAATGTAACGGTGACAAGGTAAACCATAACAAAACACTACTGAAATATTCCAACTGTTGCATTTAAGCGAAAGAAATCCAAAATTAACTTTGAAAAATAAAAAGAATGTAACTATGACAAGGTAAACAACGATGAAACACAACTGAAATATTCCAACTCTTGAATTTCAACCAAATAAAACCAAAATGAGCTGTGAAAAATTTAGGAAATGTAACTGAGACAAGTTAAAAAAATATAAAACACGATTGAAATATTCCAACTCTATAATTTCAATTAGATAGATAAGAACAGAGATGTCAAAATTCATGAAAATGAAACTGTGACAAGGTAAACCATGAAAAAACACTCCCAAAATATTCCAACTCTTGCGTTTCACGAAAGAAAATAAAAATTAATATTGAAAAATAAAGATACTTTATAAACACAAAATGATCATTGAAAATTCATGAAGATGTAACAGAGACAAGATAAACCACGACAAAAGGCTACTGAAATATTCCGACTCTTGCATTTCAAAGAAAAAAAAACAAAATTAACTTTTAAAAATCAAGAGAATGTAACTTTGACAAGGTACACTACGATAAAACACTACTGAAATATTCCAACTCTTGCATTTCGAGGAAAGAAATTCAAAATGAGCTTTGAAAAATCAAGAGAATGTAACTGTGACAAGATAAACCACGACAAAA
>NC_142803.1:47540816-47688418 GCF_049724085.1 Artemia sp. Qi Xiang Cuo
TTTAACTAACGTAATCATTACTGCTTATTCACAAACAACCAAAGACAACCCTTTTTATTTGCTTTTCAGTCGCGATTTTAGAATTCTTAATCATGAGATTATTGAATCCCTGCAAATTCACTATCTCTCGGAGAATTACAAACAATAATTCCTAAATAGGACAAGACAAACTCATAAGATAGTTAGGCAAGAGTTGAAAAAATGTTATATAAACCGCGAATTAAAAAACCAAACCATAGCCAGAAGGAGCATGGATTTTAAGAAAGAATATTGTATGTAAATAAAGAGCGGGGCAAAAACGAAAGGCAAGACAATCTCATACAGATATTCTGAACTATATAAAAGTGTCAAAAAGTATGATAGCAATTTTAATTTTAAAGTAGAAAGCTCCAACAGGGCAAGAAAATTTAAAGTTCATGTTAGCAGAATGAAAAGAGCCAAATCTCCAAAGGGATGGGTACCGGGCCCCCCCTCTACCGATTTGTCAGACGCTCAAAATTAGCCTCTTAAGTCAAGATTGGCAGAGCTAAAACCCTATAATTTTAAACAAGACTATTTTGAGAATGAGAGTGATGAGGAAAACTTTGAAGAATTTTTAGCTATGAAAAATCTAGTTATTCCTAAAAGAAAATCCCTAATACCAGTGAGAATAAAAACACCAAAAGATCCAAAAAGTTCATCATGAGAGAGCGCAGGAGAATTAGATTATACGATATCTCCGAAAAACCCAATTTTTCCCTGATAGAATGTCGACCCTTTGTCCCCCCAAAAGATTTTCAGACGATATGGTTTCCCCTGCAACACAAATGGAGAAGCCCCGGCCCCTGTCATTGCAGTAGGAACTAAACAGAACTTTAGAAACTCCGGGTATTACTGTAAAGAAAACTCCTCCCAAAGATTCAATCAAAATAAATTTGAAAGAAGCTATGGATTTAATAAATCTCCCAATAAAAACGAGTTAAAGTACATTGCCTTAGAACAAAACTCCCAAGGATGACCAGCAAGGCCAATATCATGATATAACTTTGTCCAAGGTCAAACCTAAATAGTGGACTTCATGGAGGGAAACCTTAGTGTAAAAAATTCCCCATCCCTATGAAGATATGGCATTTAAATAATGGAGACGCCCCGCAAAAAATCTAATTTCCTCTCAAAACTCTCAAAAATCTTTCAGATCTCCCGAGTTGAAAACTCAAAGCGGTGACTTAGAGAATAAACCCTCTAATTCCAGAAGAGTAGAAACTTTCGCAGGGAAGGCAGGTGATACCTCAAAAATGCGAGGTACAACCTCTAAAAGTTCAAATGTGGATTCATCGAAAACCAGTTCCGAAGAGTCTGGCGGCGCATCAGACCATATAGTGGTTAAAGAAATAGGGAAATCAAAACCGACTTCAGCAGCTGCACTTGCGAAAGAAACAAAATTAAAAGGGCAAGAATTTTTGTAAAAACAATTAAAACAATTGATCTTATTTCGCAAGCAAAAGCTAAAAAGAAAAAACAGCAAGAAATCGAAGAAAAAGTAACAACACAGTCGGGTAGAACAGTTAAGCAGCCGGACAGATGGAATTACCCTTAATCAGTATAGGATTAAGAGATTTTTATGGATAGGCATCATAAAAGAATAATAATTTAAAAACTTCTAACTCACAAGTAAAAATTATACAACTATAAAAATGCTATAGAAAAATTTTTTTCAGAATATATCAAGGTTTCGCAGGAATCAAAACCGCACGTTCGACATATATTAGTTACCGAAACCCAATTATAATTAAAATCTCAAACTGCATATAATTAAATTGAATGATGTCCTTCGACATAAAAAGTCACCTGTACCATTCCAGAACGATGTATCTAGTCTAACTGAAATAAGTCGTGATAGGAAGTACTAAACGAGAACTAGATATACATCATAGAAAGGATACTTGGCTATTATCTTTTACAATAGAAATTGTGGGAATTGTGTCTCCCTGTGTCAATACTGAAAGAATAGATCAAAACTATTGGACAGAATTAACATTAGAAAATTTTGGCACATTAAAAGTTATACATGAATTTTAACTTATAACTGAAGAATCGACTATTCAAATATTATTAATTACCACAAGCACAAGTATATTAAATCCTAAATTAATCAATTTCAAGGCAATTAAACTGTCGTAAGCTATTCCCAATATAGAGATTGAGGAAATGAAAACCTCTATATGGTCCAAAACAGAAAAGGATAAAAGGACATTAAGGCTCACAAAAATAAGAGAAGTATTAGACTCCCAGATCCCCCTATTTACAAATGAAGGACCATAGATTAACGTATATGGATAATAGATATGGATTATTCTCAACCAACTTTTGGTGGAAAATACTACTGACTGTATGTTTCGTATTCGCAATTTCCCTGACCATAAGAAGCTTACTGACCTTTAATTATGGAAAAATCCTGAGGCTAAGAAGGCAATATCCAAAGGAAGAACACGCGGAATCGGCTGAAATGCAACCTTTTCTTGGAATCCATCCTATCACCTCTATCAAATGCGAAAAGTCAATATCTCGGTTATCCCATAAATGTTAAGAGATAATTTCTGGAAAATGAACCTGGAAACCAACCATTGACCCAAAATTAACCCCAGTGACTAATCTCTCAGTGACAATATACCCCTCCCACAAGTTAAAGACAATATGTAGAAGGAGTCACTATAGTTTGATGTCGACCCATTGCAAATCCAAACACCGATTCCCTTGTGATTAACCGAGGAATCACCGCAAAAGTTAATGATATAATGAGAAAAAAATCAACCCAATGCGGACTGTGTTGATAATAGATCGAGTCCCAAGTCCCAACGGTCCCAGTGTTCAACCCCTTAAAGACAATGTACCTTATGAACTATAAAAAAAAAAGCAGGCGAGAATGAACTTTGATAGCATATTCCAACACACCTGTAGTTGGAAGTATCATTTCCCGTTTGACAATTGGAGAAGCAAGATGAACATAACTATGCTCGAGCTGTTTGGTGAAGAAACTATATCGTAAGTGTTTTAAAAAATTTTGCCAAGACGAAAGGAGTGAAGGACCATAATTTATAACAGAAGGATTGAGTACGCTAAAAAGACATGAATGCTGATAAAGTAGGTGTGAATTTACATATGCTACATTTTAAACTTCGATAACTTAAAAATTTCAATATCCTATCAGTAATGTTACATAGCAAACATTCCCAGTGAAAGTGTTCTAATATTTATCAGTGAACGTGGTAAACATAATATCGTGTGATTTAAATCGTTCTTATGTGTAGTGTTAAATGTTCAGATACAGTTATGTGTAGCGTTGTCGTACTATTCATTTAATTTAGTGTAGATAGGAAGCAGTGTGCCCTATAGTCAGCAAAATTAAAAAAAATACTTATAAAAGGTGAATTCTCAAAAAATCTTATGTAGAGGTAGAATAGCCCCAACCTTGTTGAAAATGTAAAAGTCATCAAGTGTTAGATGTAGAAAAAAAAATCTTTAGTATGGCAGCTAGGCTAGAACCATAAATAATCTTAGTCCAGTAGATGAACTTTAGATAGGGATGTATAATGAAATAAGAAAAGTAATAGAGAAAATTTTAGCACTCCTGATTAAGCTTATATAAAAGTATAAAATAATACAATGTCAACTAAAATTACGTAGGACCAATAGTAAATAAATCGCGAATATTTCAAAAGCCCAAGGGCAAGCAAGTCCTAATGACGGGACGTCATTAAATAATGGGAAGGGTAATATATACCTTGAGTAATATGTGATATAATTAAAATACAAAAAATGGAATTCCTTCTTTCTAAAGATAGTTCCGACATAAATTAAGCTTCCTCTAATTAAGTTAAATCTCGTTTCAAAAATAAAAGTTCTTAATCAGCAAAAAGAAAAACTGCCTTTTAATTTCAGGCAAACCTCGGCGCTAATCACGGGCGACGGTTTTGAATTTCCCCGAGAAGATTGGTAATAAAAAAATCACTAAATACAATATTTCTCAGGAAGCTTAAGTTATACCGTTTAATCATCAGATATATTTAAAACATATTATTATACGGTCAGCGAGCATAATGAAGTGAGTTTTCAAACATAAGTAGTAGGTAGTGGCCCCCTCTACAGGACTTAGGCCAATCGTGAAAAAGCTGGTAAAGCGCAGGATCTATATTCATGTGATATAGTGAAGAAAAGTGTTTTTCGCGGGATTATTATATTCATTATTACTATTGACATCCAGGCATTCCAATTCAAATTATTATGCAGTCATTTTAGAGACTTGGTCATTATTATCTCTGCTCCTATTTGTCGTCAATTGAAGTGAGCATTGTTTTACACCTAAAATGTAAGTCACAATAAATCTATTGCTTTTCTGTTTGTGTTTATTTTATTTTATATGTCTGTATCTAGTTGCACGACAGGTAATTAATTCGTATGCCTCCAACGGTAGTGCTACCAGGAATTTGATTTCTACATGACATTAGAGGTAATGTGACAAGGAGATAACTCGAGGAAGCGAGGTTACGCTCCCGGATTGATAGTTGGAGAATTTCTAACCTACTGTAGCCACGCATTTTATTTTCTCGCTTTAAGCGAGTGGCGCGATAGGTACACCACTTTTAAATCATAGTATTACTTTTGCGGCCCCAGATTTCATTGCCACATTTGGCGTACCTTGATCGCCACAGCTTTATAACATTAATATTACATATGGCACAGTCTTTAGCTCTGTAAGTGGAGCTATCAGAGAACTTATAAGGTGTAAGTTCAAAGCTTTAAAGCATAATATTACTTTTGACGCGGTCAATCTTTATTACCACAATTGCCTCAGTCCTTTCTTTTATATCGCTACACTTAGAGTCTTAGCTTAGAGTTTTAGTTAGAGTTGAAGTTTAGTTTAGTGATAGTTAAGAGTTTAGAGTTTTAGCTTAGAGTCTTAGCTTAGAGTTTTAGATAGAGTTGAAGTTTAGTTTAATTATAGTTACGAATTTAGGGTTATATCTTAGAGTCATAGCTTAGAGTTTTAGTTAAAGTTGTAGTTTATTAAAGTTTTCGTTACGTGTTTAGAGTTTTTGCTTTGAGCATTAACTTAGTGATTTTGGTATAGTGGTAGTTTAGTTTAGCTTTAGTTAAGGGTTTGTAGTTTTAGCTTAGAGTCATATTTTAGAGTTTTAGTTATAGTTCAAGTTTACTTTATTTATAGTCAAGATTTTAAAGTTTTAGCTTAGAGTCATAGCGCATAGTTTTAGTTAGATTTGGAGTTTAGTTGAGTTTATTTTTGCCTTATAAATTGAGTCATTTGTCTTAGCTTAGAGTTTCTCTTCGGGGTGAATTTTAGTATAGTTGTGTTTCAGTTAATACTGTGTTTTTCGATCCGAGCGAGCTTTCTTAGAGCTTTACTCTGAACTGAAGAGAAAATCATTTTCAATTTTGAAAGGAGAGTTTTATATGAAGTTCATAGATTATAGTTTTATTTGAATTTTTAATTTAGTTTAGTTGTAGTTAAGAATTTAGGTTTTTAGCTTAGAGTCATAAATTAGAGCTTTAGTTAGAGTTGAAGTTTAGTTATAGTTAAGAATTTAGAATTTTATCTTAGAGTGTTAGCTTGGAGGATTAGTTAAAGTTGAAGTTTAGTTTAGTTATAGTTAAGAGTTGAGAGTTTTAGCATAGAGTGTTAGCTTAGAGTTTAGTTAGAGTTGAAGTTTAGTTTAGCTATAGTTAAGAATTTAGATTTTTAGTTTTGAGTCTTAGCTTAGAGTTTTAGTTAGAGTTGAAGTTTAGTTTATTTATAGTTAAGAATTTAGAGTTTTAGCTTAGAATCATAGCTTAGAGTTTTAGTTAAAGTTGTAGTTTAGTTAATTTTTAGTTAAGAGTTTAGAGTTTTAGCCTAGGGTCTTAGCTTAAAGTTGTTGTTGAAGTTCTAGTTTAGTTTAGTTATAGTTAAGAGTTGAGAGTTTAAGCCTAGAGTCTTAGCCTAGAGTTTAGTTAGAGTTGAAATTTAGTTTAGCTATAGTTAAGAGTTTGGAGTTTTAGCTTTGAGTCTTAGCTTAGAGTTTTAGTTAGAGTTGAAGTTTAGTTTAGTTATAGATTTAGTTAACAATTTAGAGTTTTAGTTTAAAATCATAGCTTAGAGTTTTAGTTAAAGTTCTAGTTTAGTTAAGTTTTAGTTAAAAGTTTAGAGTTTTAGCCTAGAGTCTTAGCTTAAAGTCTTAGCTTAGAGTTTTTGTTGAAGTTCGAGTTTACTTTAGTGCTACTTAAGATTTTAAATTTTCACCTTAGAGTCATAGATTAGAATTTTAGTTAGGGTTTTAGTTTAGTTTATTCATAGTTAAGAGTTTGGAGTTTTACCTTAGAGTCTTAGCTTAGAGTTATAGTTAGAGTTGAAGTTTACTTTAGTTTTAGTTAATAGTTTAGAGTTTTAGCTTAGAGTATTAGCTTAGATTTTTTGTTAGAGTTCTAGTTTAGTTTAGTTTTAGTTAAGAGTTTAGAGTTTTTAGCTTAGAGTCTTAGCTTAGAGTTGTTGTTGAAGTTATAGTTTAGTTTAGTTTTAGTTAAGAGTTTAGAGTTTTAACTTAGAGTCTTAGCTTAGATTTTTAGTTAGAGTTGAACTTTAGTTTAGTAAGAGTTAAGAGTTTATAGTTTTAGCCTATAGTCTTAGCTTAGAGTTTTTGTTAGAGTTCTAGTTCAGTTTAGTTATAGTTAAGAGTTTGGAGTTTTACCTTAGAGTCTTAGGTTAGAGTTTTAGTTATGGTTGAAGTTTAGTTTAGTTATAGTTAAGAATTTAGAGTTTTAGCATAGAGTCATAGCTTAGAGTTTTAGTTGAAGTTGTAGTTTAGTTTTGTTTTAGTTAAGAGTTTAGAGTTTTACCTTAGAGTCTTAGCTTAGAGTTTTAGTTAGAGTTGAAGTTTAGTTTAGTAATAGTTAAGAGTTTAGAGTTTTAGCTTAGAGTCTTAGCTTAGAGTTTTTGTTAGAGTTCTAGTTTAGTTTAGTTTTTGTTAAGAGTCTAGAGTTTTACCTTAGAGTTTTAGTTAGAGTTGAAGTTTAGTTTAGTTATAGTTAAGAATTTAGAGTTTTAGCTTATATTCATATCTTAGAGTTTTATTTTTAGTTGTATTTTAGTTAAGTTTTATTTAAGAGTTTAGAGTTTTTGCCTATAGTCTTAGCTTAGAGTTTTTGTTAGAGTTGAAGTTTAGTTTAGTTATAGTTAAGAGCTTTTAGTTTTTAGACTTGAGTCTTGTCTTGGAGCTTTTGTTAGAGTTCTAGTTTATTTCTGCGTTAGTTAAGAGTTTATAGTTTTACATACTAGTATTATCTTAGATTTTAATTTAGAATTGAGGTTTAGTATAGTTTTACATTATAGCTTTATCCTAGAATAATTTTTTAGAGTTTTATTTAGAGTTTATGTTTAGTTGAGTTATAGTTAATAGTTTGGAGTTTTAGCCTAGAGTCTTAGCTTAGAGTTTTTGTTAGAGTTGAAGTTTAGTTTAGTTTTAGTTAATATTTTAGAGTATTAGATTAGAGTATTAGCTTAGAGTTTTTGTTATAGTTCTAGTTTAGTTTAGTTTTAGTTATTATTTTAGATTTTTAGCTTAGAGTCTTAGCTTAGAATTCTAGTTATAGTAGAAGTTTAGTTTAGTTATAGTTAAGAGTTTAGATTTTTATCTTATAGTCTTAGCTTAGAGTTTAGTTAGAGTTGAAGTTTAGTTTAGCTATTGTTAAGAGTTTGGAGTATTAGCTTTGAGTCTTAGCTTAGAGTTTAAGTTAGAGTTGAAGTTTAGTTTAGTTTTAGTTAAGGGTTGCGAGTTTTAGGTTAGAGTCATAGCTTAGAGTTTTTTTTAGAGTTTTAGTTTAGTTTAGTTTTAGTTTGGAGTTTAGAGTTTTTAGCTTAGAGTTTTAGTTAGAGTTCTAGTTTAGTTTAGTTTTAGTTAAGAGTTTAGAGTTTTGTCTTGCAGTCTTAGCTTAGAGTTTTAGTCAGAGTTCTAGTTTAGTTTAGTATTAGTTAACAGTTTAGAGTTTTACCTTAGAGGCTTAGCTTAGAGTTTTATTTAGAGTTCTAGTTTAGTTTATTTTTAGATAAGAGCTTAGAGTTTTAGCCTAGAATATTAGCTTAGAGTTTTAGTTAGAGTTCTAGTCTAGTTAAGTTTTAGTTTAGAGTTTTACCTTAGAGTCTTATATTAGAGTTTTAGTTAGAGTTGAAGTTTAGTTATAGTTAAGAGTTAAGAGTTTAGTTATAGTTAGAGTTTTAGCTTGGAGTCATAGCTTAGAGTTTTAGTTAGAGTTATAATTTAGTTTAGTTTTAATTAAGAGTTTAGAGTTTTACCATAGAGTCTTAGCTTAGAGTTTTAATTAGAGTTCTAGTTTAGTTTAGTTATAGTTAAGAGTTTAGAGTCTTAGCTTAGAGTCTTAGCTTAGGGTTTTTGTTAGAGTTTTAGTTTAGTTTAGTTTTAGTTAAGAGTTTAGAGTTTTACCTTAGAGTCTTAGCTTAGAGTTTTAGTTAGAGTCGAAGTTTAGTTATAGTTAAGAGTTTAGAGTTTTAGCTTGGAGTCTTAGCTTAGAGTTTTAGTTAGATTTGTAGTTTGGTTTTAGTTAAAAGTCTAGAGTTTTAGCCTAGAGCCCTAGCTTAGAGTTTTAGTTAGAGTTGAAGTTTAGTTATACTTAAGAGTTTAGAGTTTTAGCTTAGAGTCTTAGCTTAGAGTTTTAGTTAGAGTTCTAGTTTATTTTTACTTAAGAGTTTTAGCTTAGAGTTTTAGCCTAGAGTTGAGGAGGGAGGACAATAGATATTTATGACAATACTAAACTAACATAACCACAAAGTTCCACATTATTACATAGAAATACCAAAACCATAGGTTAGATTAGGTTAGGTTAGGTTAGAGGTTAGGTTTCTCTACGTTTAAGTTAGGTTAGGTTAGCTTATCATGAGCGCGCATGATAAGCTAACCTAACCTAACTTAAACGTAGAGAAACCTAACCTCTAACCTAACCTAATCTAACCTATGGTTTTGGTACTTCTATGTAATAATGTGGAGCTTTGTGGTTATGTTAGTTTAGTATTGTCATCAATATCTATTGCCCCCCTCCTCGACTCTAGGCTAAAACTCTAAGCTAAAACTCTTAAGTAAAAATAAACTAGAACTCTAACTAAAATTCTAAGCTAAGAATCTAAGCTAAAACTCTAAACTCTTAACTATAACTAAACTAAACTTCAACTCTAACTAAAACTCTAATCCAGGACTGTAGGCTAAAACTCTAGACTCTTAACTAAAACCAAACTAGAACTCTAACTAAAACTCTAAGCTAAGACTCCAAGCTAAACCTATAAACTCTTAACTATAACTAAGCTCTAACTCTAAGTAAGACTCTAAGATATGATTATAAGCTAAAAATCTAAACTCTTAACTAAAACTAAACTAAACTAGAACTGTAACTAAAACTCTAAGATAAGAGTCTAAGGTAGAACTCTAAACTCTTAACTATAACTAAACTAAACTAAAACTCTAACTAAAACTCTAAGCTAAGACTCTAAGGTAAAACTCTAAACTCTTAACTAAAACTAAACTAAACTAGAACTCTAACTAAAACTCTAAGCTATGACTCCAAGCTATAACTCTAAACTCTTAACTATAACTAAACATCAACTCTAACTAAAACTCTAAGCTAAGAATCTAAGGTAAAACTCTAAACTCTTAACTAATACTAAACTAAACTAGAATTCTAACTAAAACTCTAAGCTAAGATTCTAAGCTAAAACACTAAGCTCTTAACTAAAAATAAATTAAACTAGAACTCTAAATAAAACTCTAAGCTAAGCATCTTAGGTAAAACTCTAAACTCTTAACTAAAACTAAACTAAACTAGAACTCTAACTAAAACTTTAAGCTAAGACTCCAAAATAAAACTCTAAATTCTTAACTAAAACTAAACTAAACTAGAACTCTAACTAAAACTCTAAGCTAAAAAATCTAAACTATAAACTAAAACTAAACTAATCTATAACTCTGACAAAAACTCTAAGCTATGACTCTCGCGCTAAAACTCGCAACCCTTAACTATAACTAAACTAAACTTCAACTATAACTAAAACTCTAAGCTAAGACTCTAAGCTAAAACTCTAAATTGTTAACAATAACTAAACTAACCTTCAACTTTTTCTAAACTCTAATATAAGACTCTAAGATAAAAATATAAAAGCTTAAATAAAGCTAGACTTAAACTCTAACTAAAACTCTAAGCTAAGACTATAATATAAAACTCTAAACTCTTAACTATAACTAAACGAAACTTCAACTCTAACTAAAACTTTAAGATAATACTCTAAGCTAAAACCATAAAGTAAAACTAAACTAAACTTCAACTCTAACTGAAACTCTAAGCTAAGACTCTAATGTAAAACTCTAAACTCTTAACTAAAACTAAACTAAACTAGAACTCTAACAAAAACTCTAAGCTAAGACTCTAATCTAAAAACTCTAAACTATTAACTTAAACTAAACTAAACTTCAACTGTAACAGAAACTCTAAGCTAAGACTCTAGGCTAAAACTCTAAACTCTTAACTAAAACTTAACTAAACTACAACTTTAACTAAAACTCTAAGCGATGACTCTAAGTTAAAACTCTAAATTCTTAACTGTAACTAAACTAAACTTCAACTCTAAATAAAACCCTAAGATATGACTCTAGGCTAAAACTCTTAAATCATAACTATTACTAGACTAACTTCAACTCTAACTAAAACTCTAAGCTAAGACTCTAAGCTAAAACTCTAAACTCTTAACTATTACTAAACTAAATTTCAACTCTAACTAAAACTCTAATATAATATAACTAAACTTAACTATAATCTTAACTATAACTAAACTTCAACTCTATCTAAAACTCTAAGCTAAGACTCTAAGCTAAAACTCTAAACTCAACTAAAACTAAACTAAACTAGAGCTCTAAGCTAAAACTATAAAGTAAAACTAAACAAAACTTCAACTCTAACTAAAACTCTAAGATAAGACTCTAATGTAAAAATCTAAACTCTTAACAAAAACTAAACTAAACTAGAACCCTCAAACAAACTCTAAGAAAATACTCTAATATAAAAACACAAAACTCTAAACTATAACTAAACTAAACTTCAACTCTAACTAAATGTCTAAGCTAAGACTCTAGGCTAAAACTCTAAACTCTTAACTAAAACTTAACTAAACTATAGTTTTAACTAAAAGTCTAAGCTATGACTCAAAGCTAAAACTCTAAATTCTTAACTATAACTAAACTTCAACTCTAACTAAAACTCTAAGCTAAGACTCTAAGGTAAAACTCTAAAATCTTAACTAAAACTAAACTGAACAAGAACTCTAACAAAAACTCTAAGCTAAGACTCTTAACTATTACTAAACTAAACTTCAACTCTAACTAAAACTCTAAGCTAAACCTCTAAGCTAAAACTCTAAACTCTTAACTAAAACTAAACCAAACTAGAACTTCAACAACAACTCTAAGCTAAGACTCTAAGCTAAAAAATTTAAACTCTTGACTATAACTAAAATAAACTAGAGCTCTAACTAAAAATCTAAGATAAGACTATAGGCTAATACTCTAAATTATTAACTATAAATAAACTAAACTTCAACTCTAAATAAAACTCTAATCTAATACTAAAATCTAAAACTCCAAACTCTCAACTATATCTAAACTAAGCTGCAACTCGAACTAAACTGTAAGCTAAGACTCTAGGCTAAAACTCTCAAATCTTAACTAAAACTAAACCAAACTAGAACTTCAACAACAACTCTAAGCTAAGACTCTAAGCTAAAAACTTTAAACTCTTGACAAAAACTAAACTAAACTAGAACTCTAACAAAAACTCTAAGCTAAGACTCTAAGCTAAAACTCTAAACTCTTAACTATAACTAAACTAAACTTCAACTCTAACTAAATCTCTAAGCTAAGACTCTAAATTAAAACTCTAAACTCTTAACTATGACTAAAATAAACCAGAAATATAAAAAAAATTCTAAGCTAAGACTCTAGGTTAAAACTCTAAACTATAAAATAAAACTGAACTAAACAAGAACTTTAACAAAAGATAGAGACTAGGACTTTAGGCTATGAATCTAGGCTAAAACTCTAAACTTTTAACTAAAAGTTAACTAACCTACAACTTTAACTAAAACTGTAAGCTATGATTCCAAGCTAAAACTCTAAACTCTTAACTATAACTAAACTAAACTTCAACTCTAACTAAAACTCTAAGCTAAGACTCAAAGCTAAAACTCCAAACTCTTAACTATAGCTAAACTAAGCTGCAACTCGAACTAAACTGTAAGCTAAGACTCTAGGCTAAAACTCTCACCTCTTAAATATAACTAAACTAAACTAGAACTTCAACAACAACTCTAAGCTAAGACTCTAGGCTAAAACTCTAAACTCTTAACTAAAACTTAACTAAACTACAACTTTAACTAAAACTCTAAGCTATGATTCTAAGCTAAAAATCTAAACTCTTAACTATAGCTAAACTAAACTTCAACTCTAACTAAACTCTAATCTAATACTCTAGGCTTAAACTCTCAACTCTTAACTATAGCTAAACTAAACTTCAACTGTAACTAAAACTCTAAGCTGAGACTCTAAGCTAAAACTCTCAAGTCTTAACTATAACTAAACTTAACTTCAACTTTAACTAAAACTCTAAGCTAAAACTCAAAATTCTTAACTATAACTAAACTTCAACTCTAACTAAAACTCTAAGCTAAGACTTTAAGCAAAAACTCTAAACTCTTAACTAAAACTAAACTAAACTAGAACTCTAACTAAAACTCTAAGTTAAGACTCCAAGATAAAATTCTAAAGTCTTAACTAAAACTAAACTAAACTAGAACTCTAACTAAAACTCTAAGCTAAAAAATCTAAACTAAAACTAAGCTAAACTAGAACTCTGACAAAAACTCTAAGCTATGACTCTAGCGCTAAAACTCTCAACTCTTAAAAAATACTAAACTAAACTTCAACTGTAACTAAAACTCTAAGCTAAGACTAAAAGGTAAAACTCTAAACTCTTATCTATAGATAAAATAAACTTCAAACCTAACTAAACTTTAAGCTAAGACTTTAAGCTAGAACTCTCAACTCTTAACTAAAACTAAACTTCAACTCTAACTAAAACTCTAAGCAAAGACTCTAGGCTAAAACTCTAAACTCTTAACTATAACTAAACCAAACTTCAACTCTAACTAAAACTCTAAGCTATGACTCTAAGCTAAAACTATACAGTAAAACTAAACTAAACTAAACTTCAACTCTAACTAAAACTCTAAGCTAAGATTCTAAGGTAAAACTCTAAACTCTTAACTAAAACTTAACTAAACTAGAACTCTAACAAAAACTCTAAGCTAAGACTCTAATATAAAAACTCTAAAATCTTAACTAAAACTAAACTAAACTTCAACTCTAACTAAAACTCTAAGCTAAGACTCTAAGTTAAAACTCTAAACTCTTAAATAAAACTAAACTAAACTAGAACTTCAACAAAAACTCTAAGATAAGACTCTGAGCTAAACAATCTAAACTCTTAACTAAAACTAAACTAAACTAGAACTCTAACAAAAACTCTAAGCTAAGACTCAAAGCTAAAACTCCAAACTCTTAACTATACCTAAACTAAACTGCAACTCTAACTAAACTCTAAGCTAATACTCTAGGCTAAAACTCTCACCTCCTAACTATAACTAAACTAAACTAGAACTTCAACAACAACTCTAAGCTAAGACTCTAGGCTAAAACTCTAAACTCTTAACTAAAACTTAACCAAACTACAACTATAACTAAAACTCTAAGCTATGATTCTAAGCTAAAACTCTAAATTCTTAACTATAACTAAACTAAACTTCAACTTCAACTCTAACTAAAACTCTAAGCTAAGACTCAAAGCTAAAACTCTAAATTCTTAACTATAGCTAAACTAAAATTCAACTCTAACTAAACTCTAAGCTAAGACTCTAGGCTAAAACTCTCAACTCTTAACTGTAACTAAACTTAACTTCAACTCTAACTAAAACTCTAAGCTAAGACTTTAAGCTAAAACTCTAAATTCTTAACTATAACTAAACTTCAACTCTAACTAAAACTCTAAGCTAAGACTCTAAGGTAAAACTCTAAACTCTTAGTTAAAACTAAACTAGAACTCTAACAAAAACTCTAAGCTAAGACTCTAAGCTAAAACTCTAAACTCTTAACTATTACTAAACTAAACTTCAACTCTGACTAAAACTCTAAGCTAACACTCTAGGCTAAAACTCTAAACTCTTAACTATAACTAAACTAAACTTCACCTCTAACTAAAACTCTAAGCTAAATCTCTAAGCTAAATCTATAAGGTAAAACTAAACTAAACTTCAACTCTAACAAAAACTATACTCTATTACTATAATCTAAAACTCTCAAATATAATTAAACCAAAATGCAACTCTAACTAAAGCTCTAAGATAAGACTCTAGGCTAAAAATCTAAACTCTTAACTAAAACTTAACCAAACTACAACTTTAACTAAAACTCTAAGCTATGACTCTAAGCTAAAACTCTAAATTCTTAACTATAACTAAACTAAACTAAAACTCTAAGCTAAGACTTTAAGGTAAAACTCTCAACTCTTGACTAAAACTAAACTAAACTAGAACTCTAACAAAAACTCTATGTTAAGACTCTAAGCTAAAACTCTAAACTCTTAACTATTAATAAACTAAAGTTCAACTCTAACTAAAGCTATAAGCTAAGACTCTAAGATAAAACTCTAAACTCTTAACTAAAACTAAAATAAACTATAACTTAAACAAAAACTCTAAGCTACTACTCTAATGTAAAAACTCTAAACTCTTAACTATTACTAAACTAAACTAGAAATATAACAAAAACTCTAAGCTAAGACTCTAAGCTAAAACTATAAACTCTTAACTAAAACTAAAGTAAACTGCAACTCTAACTAAAACTCTAAGCTAAGACTCTAAGGTAAAACTCCGAACTCTTAACTATAACTAAACTAAACTAGAACTCTAACAAAAACTCTAAGCTATGACTCTAAGTTAAAACTCTAAACTATTAACTAAAACTAAACTAAACTAGAACTTCAACAAAAACTCTAAGCTAAGACTCTAAGCTAAGACTCTAAGCTAAGAATCTAGGCTAAAACTCTAAACTCTTAACTAAAACTTAACTAAAACTACAACTTTAACTAAAACTCTAAGATATGACTCTAAGCTAAAACTCTAAATTCTTAACTATTACTAAACTAAACTTCAACTCTAACTAGAACTCTAAGCTAAGGCTCTAAGCTAAAACTCTAAACTCTTAACTATAACTAAACTTCAACTCTATCTAAAACTCTAAGCTAAGACTCTAAGCTAAAACTCTAAACTCAACTAAAACTAAACTAAACTAGAACCCTAAGCTAAAACTATAAAGTAAAACTAAATAAACTAAACTTCAACTCTAACTAAAACTCTAATCTAAGACTCTACTGTAAAACTCTAAACTCTTAAATAAAACTAAACTAAACTAGAACTCTAACAAAAACTCTAAGCTAAGACTCTAAGCTAAAAACTCTAAACTCTTAACTATAACTAAACTAAACTTTCAACTCTAACTAAAGCTCTATGCTAAGACTCTAGGATAAAACTCTGAATTATTAACTAAAAATTAACGAAACTACAACTTTAAATAAAACTCTAAGATAAGACTCTAAGCTAAAACTCTAAATTCTTAACTAAAACTAAACTAAACTTCAACTCTAACTAAAACTCTAAGCTAAGCCTCTAATGTAAAACTCTAAAGTCATAACTAAAACTAAACTAAACAAGAACTATAACAAAAACTCTAAGCTAAAACTCTAAACTCTTAACTATCACTAAACTAAGCTTCAACTCTAACTAAAACTCTAAGCTAAGCCTCTAAGCTAAAACTCTAAACTCTTAACTAAAACTAAACTAAACTAGAACTTCAACAACAACTCTAAACTAAGACTCTAAGCTAAAAACTTTAAACTCTTGACTAAAACTAAACTAAACTGGAACTCTAACAAAAACTCTAAGCTAAGACTCTAAGCTAAGACTCTAAGCTAAAACTCTAAACTCTTAACTACAACTAAGAGTAAACTTCAAATCTAACTAAAAATCTAAGCTAAGACTCTGAACTAAAACTCTAAACTCTTAAATAGAACTAAAATAAACTAGAAATATAACAAAAATTCTAATCTAAGACTCTAAGGTAAAACTCTAAAATCTTAACTAAAACTAAAGTAAACTAGAACTTCAACAAAAACTCTAAGCTATGACTCTAAGCTAAGACTCTAGGCTAAAACTCTAAACTATTAACTAAAACTTAACTAAACTACAACTTTAACTAAAACTCCAAGATATGACTCTAAGCTAAAACTCTAAATTCTTAACTATTACTAAACTAAAGTTCAACTCTAACTAAAACTCTAAGCTAAGACTCTAAGCTAAAACTCTAAACTCTTAACTAAAACTAAACTAAACTAGAACTTCAACAAAAACTCTAAGCTAAGACTCAAAGCTAAAACTCTAAACTCTTAACTATACCTAAACTAAACTGCAACTCTAACTAAACTCTAAGCTAATACTCTAGGCTAAAACTCTCACCTCCTAACTATAACTAAACTAAACTAGAACTTCAACAACAACTCTAAGCTAAGACTCTAGGCTAAAACTCTAAACTCTTAACTAAAACTTAACCAAACTACAACTATAACTAAAACTCTAAGCTATGATTCTAAGATAAAACTCCAAATTCTTAACTATAACTAAACTAAACTTCAACTATAATTAAAACGCTAATCTAAGATTCTTATAAACTACTACAAATTCCTAAAAATATATGAACGATACTACTAATCAAACTAAACGATAGGTTATGACGCTGGTCTTCAATTCTAACATCTTAATTATAACTAAACTAAACTTCATGTCTAACTAAAACGTTAGGCTAAGAATCTAAGCTAAAACTCTAAACTCTTAACTATAACTAAAATTCAAATCTAACTAAAACTCTAAGCTAGGACTCTAAGGTAAAACTCTAAACTCTTAACTAAAACTAAACTAGAACTCTAACAAAAACTCTAAGCTATGACTCTAGGCTAAAACTATAAACTCTTAACTATAACAAAACTAAACTTAAACTCTAACTAAAACTCTAAACTAAGACTCTATGCTAAAACTCTAAACTCTTAACTATAACTAAACTAAACTTCACCTCTAACTAAAACTCTAAGCTAAATCTCTAAACTAAAACTATAAAGTAAAACTAAACTAAACTTAAACTCTAACTAAAACTCTAATCTAAGACTCTAAGCTAAAAACTCTTAACTATAACTAAACTAAACTTCAACTCTAACTAAAGCTCTAAGCTAATACTCTAGGCTAAAACTATAAACTCGCAAAAGTCACATTACTAAACTTCAGCTCCAACCAAGACTCTAAGCTTATTCTCTATGCAATATCTCTAAATTCTTACCTGCAACTAAACTAAACTTGAAATACAACTAAAACTCTAAGCTAGGACTTGAAGCCCAGAAACCCGTATCATGACTAAAACTAAACTAAACTAGAACTCTAACAAAAACTCTAAGTTAATACTCTAAGCTAAAACTCTATATTCTTAACTATTAATAAACTAAACTTCAACTCTAACTAAAATTCTAAGATAAGACACTAAGATAAAACTCTAAACTCTTAACTAAAACTAAACTAAACTAGAACTTTAACAAAAACTCTAAGCTACTACTCTAAGGTAAAAACTCTAAACTCTTAACTATTACTAAACTAAACTAGAAATATAACAAAAACTCTAAGCTAAGACTCTAAGCTAAAACTCTAAACTCTTAACTAAAACTAAAGTAAACTTCAACTCTAACTAAAACTCTAAGCTAAGACTCTAATGTAAAACTCAAAACTCTTAACTATAACTAAACTAAACTATAACTCTAACAAAAACTCTAAGCTATGACTCTAGCGCTAAAACTCTCAACTCTTAAATAAAACTAAACTAAACTTCAACTCTAACTAAAACTCTAAGCTAAGACTCAAAGCTAAAACTCCAAACTCTTAAGTATATCTAAAATAAAATTCAAATCTAAATAAACTATAAGCTAAGAATCTATGATAAAACTATCAAATATTAACCAGAGCTAAACTTCAACTCTAGCTAAAACTCTAAGCTATGACTATAAGCTAAAACTCAAAATTCTTAACTATAAATAAACTAAACTTCAACTCTAACTAAAACTTTAAGATAAGACTCTAAGCTAAAACCATAAAGTAAAACTAAACTAAACTTCAACTCTAACTGAAACTCTAAGCTAAGACTATAATGTAAAACTCTAAACTCTTAAATAAAACTAAACTAAACTAGAACTTCAACAACAACTCTAAGCTAAGACTCTAAGCTAAACACTCTAAACTCTTAACTAAAACTAAACTAAACTAGAACTCTAACAAAAACTCTAAGCTAAGACTCAAAGCTAAAACTCCAAACTCTTAACTATACCTAAACTAAACTGCAACTCTAACTAAACTCTAAGCTAATACTCTAGGCTAAAACTCTCACCTCCTAACTATAACTAAACTAAACTAGAACTTCAACAACTCTAAGCTAAGACTCTAGGCTAAAACTCTAAACTCTTAACTAAAACTTAACAACTACAACTATAACTAAACTCTAAGCTATGATTCTAAGCTAAAACTCTAAACTCTTAACTGTAACTAAACTAAACTTCAACTCTAACTAAAACTCTAAGCTAAGACTCAAAGCTAAAACTCCAAATTCTTAACTATGGCTAAACTAAACTTCAAGTCTAACTAAAACTCTAAGCTAAGACTCTAAGTTAAAACTCTAAACTCTTAACTAAAACTGAAGTTAACTTCAACTCTAATTAAAACTCTAAACTATGACTCTAAGCTAAAACTCTAAACTCTGAACTATAACTAAACTTCAACTCTAACTAAAACTCTAAGCTAAGACTCTAAGATAAAACTCTAAACTCTTAGCTAAAAAAAAATTATAAATCTAACAAATAATTCAATCTATGACTAAGCTAAAAATCTAAACTCTTAA
This sequence comes from Artemia sp. Qi Xiang Cuo, assembly GCF_049724085.1. Classification (NCBI taxonomy): domain Eukaryota; kingdom Metazoa; phylum Arthropoda; class Branchiopoda; order Anostraca; family Artemiidae; genus Artemia; species Artemia sp. Qi Xiang Cuo. Next base: position 47,559,932 of record NC_142803.1, read on the forward strand.
CTATTACTAAACTAAACTTCAACTCTAACTAAAACTCTAAGCTAAGACTCTAGGCTAAAACTCTAAACTCTTAACTATAACTAAACTAAACTTCAACTCTAAGCTAAGACTCTAAGCTAAAACTATAAAGTAAAACTATAAAGTAAAACTAAACTAAACTTCAACTCTAACTAAAACTCTAAGCTAAGACTCTAAGCTAAAAACTCTTAACTATAACTAAACTAAACTTCAACTCTAACTAAAGCTATAAGCTAAGACTCTAGGCTAAAACTCTAAACTCTTAACTAAAACTTAACTAAACTACAACTTCAACTAAAACTCTAAGCTATGACTCTATGCTAAAACTCTAAGCTCTTAAATATAACTAAACTAAACTTCAAATCTAAGTAAAGCTCTAATCTAAGAATTTAGGCTAAAACTCTCAACTCTTGACTAAAAATAAAATAAACTATAACTATAGAAAACACCATATGCTATTACTATAGTATAAAAAAATAAACTATTAAATATAACTAAGCGAACCTTAAAATACAACAAAAGCTATAATATTATACAACAATATAAAACTCTAATTTATTAACTATAACTGAACTAAACTATAACTTCAACAACAACTCTAAGCTAATACTCTAAGGTAAAAACTCTAAACTCTTAACTATTAACTAAACTAAACTAGAACTCTAACAAAAACTCTAAGCTAAGACTCTAAGCTAAAACTCTAAACTCTTAACTATTAACTAAACTAAACTTAGCAACTCTAACTAAAACTCTAAGCTAAGACTCTAAGCTAAAACTCCAAACTCTTAACTATAACTAAACTAAAGCTGCAAACTCTAACTAAAACTCTAAGCTAAGACTCTAGGCTAAAACTCTCACCTCTTAAATATAACTAAACCAAACTAGAACTTCAACAACAACTCTAAGCTAAGACTCTAAGCTAAAAACTTTAAACTCTTAACTAAAACTAAACTAAACTAGAACTCTAAAAAAAAGTCTAAGCTAAGACTCTAATCTAAGAGTCTAGAGTCTTAAATAAAACTAAAGTAAACTTCAACTCTAACTAGAGCTCTAAGATAAGAATCTAAGGTAAAACTCTAAACTATTAACAAAGACTAAGCTAAACGTGAAATATAACTAAAATTCTAAGCTAGGACTATAAGGTAAAAACTCTAAACTCTAAACTAAAACTATTCTAAACTATAACTTCAACAATAACTCTAAGCTAAAACTTTAAGCTAAGACTCTATGCTAAAACTCTAAACTCTTAACTAAAACTTAACTAAACTACAACTTTAACTAAAACTGTAAGCTATGATTCTAAGCTAAAACTCTAAACTCTTAACTATAACTAAACTAAACTTCAACTCTAACTAAAACTCTAAGCTAAGACTCAAAGCTAAAACTCCAAACTCTTAACTATAGCTAAACTAAGCTGCAAATCGAACTAAACTGTAAGCTAAGACTCAAGTCTAAAACTCTCACCTCTTAAATATAACTAAACCAAACTAGAACTTCAACAACAACTCTAAGCTAAGACTCTAAGCTAAAAACTTTAAACTCTTGACTAAAACTTAACTAAACTACAACTATAACTAAAACTCTAAGCTATGATTCTAAGCTAAAACTCTAAATTCTTAACTATATCTAAACTAAACTTCAACTCTAACTAAACTCTAATCTAAGACTCAAGGCTAAAACTCTAAACTATTAAATATAACTAAACTAAACTTCAACTCTAACTAAAACTCTTAGCCAAGACTCTAGGCTAAAACTCTCAACTCTTAACTATAACTAAACTTAACTTCAACTCTAACTAAAACTCCAAGCTAAAACTCTAAACTCTTAAATATATCTAAAATTCAACTATAACAGAAATTCTAATCTAATAATCTCAGGTAAAAATCTAAGTTCTAGACTAAGACTAAACTAGATTGGAGCTCTAACTAAAACCCTAAGATAAGACTTTATGCTACGCCTCTTAATTCTGATATAAAAATAAACTAAAGTTGATCTCTAACAAAAACTCTAAGCTAAGCCTCTAAGGTAAAACTCTAAACTCTCAACTAAAACTAAACTAAACTAGAACTCTAACTAAAACTCTAAGTTAAGACTCCAAGATAAAATTCTAAAGACTTAACTAAAACTAAACTAAACTAGAACTCTAACTCAAACTCTAAGCTAAAAAATCTAAACTAAAACTAAGCTAAACTAGAACTCTGACAAAAACTCTAAGCTATGACTCTAGCGCTAAAACTCTCAACTCTTAAAAAAACTAAACTAAACTTCAACTCTAACTAAAACTCTAAGCTAAGACTCAAATATAAAACTCCAAACTCTCAAGTATAGCTAAACTAAACTTCAACTCTAACTAAACTCTAAGCTAAGACTCTAGGCTAAAACTCTCAACTCTTAACTATAACTAAACTTCAACTCTAACTAAAACTCTAAGCAAAGACTCTAGGCTAAAACTCTAAACTCTTAGCTATAACTAAACCAAACTTCAACTCTAACTAAAACTCTAAGATAAGACTCTAAGCTAAAACTATAAAGTAAAACTAAACTAAACTTCAACTCTAACTAAAATTCTAAGCTAAGACTCTAAGGTAAAACTCTAAACTCTTAACTAAAACTAAACTAAACTAGAACTCTAGCAAAAACTCTAAGCTAAGACTATAAGCTAAAAACTCTAAAATCTTAAATAAAACTAAACTAAACTTCAACTATAACTAAAACTCTAAGCTAAGACTATAAGGTAAAACTCTAAACTCTTAACTAAAACTAAACTAAACTAGAACTTCAACAACAACTCTAAGCTAATACTCTAATCTAAAAACTATAAACTCTTAACTAAAACTAAACTAAACTAGAACTCTAACAAAAACTCTAAGCTAAGACTCAAAGCTAAAACTCTAAACTCTTAACTATAGCTAAACTAAACTTCAACTCTAACTAAACTCTAAGCTAAGACTCTAAGCTAAAAACTTTAACTATAACTAAACTAAACTTCAACTCTAACTAAAGCTCTAAGCTAAGACTCTAGGCTAAAACTCTAAACTCTTAACTAAAACTTAAGTAAACTACAACTTTAACTAAAACTCTAAGCTGTGACTCTAAGCTAAAACTCTAAATTCTTAACTATTAGTAAACTAAACTTCAACTCTAAACTAAAACTCTCAGCTAAGAATCTAAGGTAAAACTCTAAACTCTTAACTAAAACTAAACTAAACTAGAAATCTAACTAAAACTCTAAGTTAAGACTCTAAGCTAAAACTCCATACTCTTAACTATTAACTAAACTAAACTTCAACTCTAACTAAAACTCTAAGCTAAGACTCTAAACTAAAACTCTAAACTCTTAACTAAAACTAAACTAAACTAGAAATTCAACAAAAACTCTAAGCTAATACTCTAATGTAAAAACTCTAAACTCTTAACTATTACTAAACTAAACTAGAAATATAACAAAAACTCTAAGCTAAGACTCTAAGCTAAAACTATAAACTCTTAACTAAAACTAAAGTAAACTGCAACTCTAACTAAAACTCTAAGCTAAGACTCTAAGGTAAAACTCCAAAATCTTAACTAAAACTAAACTAAACTAGAACTCTAACAAAAACTCTAAGCTAAGACTCTAAGGTAAAATTCTAAACTATTAACTATAACTGACCTAAACTAGAACCCTAATCTAAAACTATAAAGTAAAACTAAATAAAATAAACTTCAACTCTAACTAAAGCTCTAAGATAAGACTCTACGGTAAAACTCTAAACTCTTAACTAAAACTAAACTAAACTAGAACTCTAACAAAAACTCTAAGATAAGACTCTAAGATAAAAACTCTAAAATATTAACTAAACTAAACTTCAACTCTAACTAAAGCTCTAAGCTAAGACTCTAGGCTAAAACTCTAAACTCTTAACTAAAACTTAACTAAACTATAACTTTAACTAAAAGTCTAAGCTATGACTCAAAGCTAAAACTCTAAATTCTTAACTATAACTAAACTTCAACTCTAACTAAAACTCTAAGCTAAGCCTCTAAGGTAAAACTCTAAAATCATAACTAAAACTAAACTAAACAAGAACTCTAACAAAAACTCTAAGCTAAGACTCTTAAATATTACTAAACTAAACTTCAACTCTAACTAAAACTCTAAGATAAACCTATAAGCTAAAACTATAAACTATTAACTAAAACTAAACTAAACTAGAACTTCAACAACAACTCTAAGCTAAGACTCTAAGATAAAAACTCTAAACTCTTGACAAAAACTAAACTAAATTAGAACTCCAAAAAAAACTCTAAAATAAGACTTTAAGCTAAAACTCCAAACTCTTAACTAGAACTAAACTAAACAAAAACTAGAAAAAAAGCTATAATCTAATAATAAAGTAAAGAAAAATTTACTCTTAAGTATAAATAAAGTGAACTACTAAGCTGAAAAGAACTTAAATCTAAAAATAAGTCAAACTCCAAACTCTTAAATATAACTAAACTAAACTACAACTCTAAATAAAAATATAATCAAAGACTCTAAGCTAAAATTTTAAACTATTAACTAAAACTAAAGTAAACTAGAATTTCAACAATAACTCTAAGCTAAGACTCTAAGCTAAGACTCTAGGCTAAAACTCTAAACTCTTAACTAAAACTTAACTAAACTACAACTTTATAACTAAAACTCTAAGCTATGATTTTAAGCTAAAACTCTAAACTCTTAACTATTACTAAACTAAACTTCAACTCTAACTAAAACTCTAAGCTAAGACTCAAAGCTAAAACTCCAAACTCTTAACTATAGCTAAACTAAGCTGCAAATCGAACTAAACTGTAAGCTAAGACTCAAGGCTAAAACTCTCACCTCTTAAATATAACTAAACCAAACTAGAACTTCAACAACAACTCTAAGCTAAGACTCTAAGCTAAAAACTTTAAACTCTTGACTAAAACTTAACTAAACTAAAACTATAACTAAAACTCTAAGCTAAGATTCTAAGCTAAAACTCTAAATTCTTAACTATAGCTAAACTAAACTTCAACTCTAACTAAACTTTAAGCTAAGACTCAAGGCTAAAACTCTAAACTATTAACTATAACTAAACTTAACTTCAACTCTAACTAAAACTCTAAGCTAAGACTCTAGGCTAAAACTCTCAACTCTTAACTATAACTAAACTTAACTTCAACTCTAACTAAAACTCTAAGCTAAGACTCTAAATTCTTAACTATAACTAAACTTCAACTCTAAAATTCTAAGATAAGAATCTAAGGTAAAACTCTAAACTCTTAACTAAAACTAAACTAAACTAGAACTCTAACTAAAACTCTAAGCTAAGATTCTAGGCTAAAACTCTAAACTCTTAACTAAAAATAAACTAAACTAGAACTCTAAATAAAACTCTAAGCTAACCCTCTAAGGTAAAACTCTAAACTCTTAACTAAAACTAAACTAAACTAGAACTCTAAATAAAACTCTAAGTTAAGACTCCAAGATAAAATTCTAAAGTCTTAACTAAAACTATAACTAAACTAGAACTCTAACTCAAACTCTAAGCTAAAAAATCTTAACTATAACTAAACTAAACTATAACTCTAACAAAAACTCAAAGCTATGACTATAGCGCTAAAACTCTAAACTCTTAAATAAAACTAAACTAAACTTCAACTCTAACTAAAACTCTAAGCTAAGACTCAAAGCTAAAACTCCAAACTCTTAACTATAGCTAAACTAAACTACAACTATAACTAAACTCTAAGCTAAGACTCTAGTCTAAAACTCTCAACTCTTAACTATAACTAAACTTCAACTCTAACTAAAACTCTAAGCAAAGACTCTAGGCTAAAACTCTAAACTCTTAACTATAACTAAACCAAACTTCAACTCTAACTAAAACTCTAAGATAAGACTCTAAGCTAAAACCATAAAGTAAAACTAAACTAAACTTCAACTCTAACTAAAATTCTAAGCTAAGACTCTAAGGTAAAACTCTAAACTCTTAACTAAAACTAAACTAAACTAGAACTCTAACAAAAAGTCTAAGCTAAGACTATAAGCTAAAAACTCTAAACTCTTAACTTAAACTAAACTAAAATTCAACTCTAACTAAAACTCTAAGCAAAGACTCCAAGCTAAAACTCTAAACTCTTAACTAAAACTAAACTAAACTAGAACTTCAACAACAACTCTAAGCTAAGACTCTAAGCTAAAAACTCTAAACTCTTAACTAAAACTAAACTAAACTAGAACTCTAACAAAAACTCTAAGCTAAGACTCAAAGCTAAAACTCCAAACTCTTAACTATACCTAAACTAAACTGCAACTCTAACTAAACTCTAAGCTAAGACTCTAGGCTAAAACTCTCACCTCCTAACTATAACTAAAATAAACTAGAACTTCAACAAAAACTATAAGCTAAGACTCTAGGCTAAAACTCTAAACTCTTAACTAAAACTTAACCAAACTACAACTATAACTAAAACTCTAAGCTATGATTCTAATCTAAAACTCTAAATTCTTAACTATAACTAAAATAAACTTAAACTTCAACTCTAACTAAAACTCTAAGCTAAGACTCAAAGCTAAAACTAAAAATTCTTAACTATAGCTAAAATAAAATTCAACTCTAACTAAACTCTAAGCTAAGACTCTAGGATAAAACTCTCACCTCTTAACTATAACTAAACTAAACTTCAATTCTAACTAAAACTCTAAGCTAAGAATCTAAGCTAAAACTCTAAACTCTTAACTATAACTAAACTTCAACTCTAACTAAAACTCTAAGCTAAGACTCTAAGGTAAAACTCTAAACTCTTAACTAAAACTAAACTAGAACTCTAACAAAAACTCTAACCTAAAACTCTAAATTCTTAAATAAAACTAAACTAAACTTCAACTCTAACTAAAGCTCTAAGCTAAGACTCTAGTCTAAAACTCTAAACTCTTAACTATAACTAAACTAAACTTCACCTCTAACTAAAACTCTAAGCTAAATCTCTAAACTAAAACTATAAAGTAAAACTAAACTAAACTTCAACTCTAACTAAAACTCTAAGCTAAGACTCTAAGCTAAAAACTCTTAACAATAACTAAACTAAACTTTCAACTCTAACTAAAGCTCTAAGCTAAGACTTTAGGCCAAAACTCTGAACTCTTAACTAAAACTTAACGAAACTACAACTTTAACTAAGACTCTAAGCTATGACTCTAAGCTAAAACTCTAAATTCTTAACTATAACTAAACAAAACTAAACTTCAACTCTAACTAAAACTCTAAGTTAAGAATCTAAGGTAAAACTCTAAATTCTAAACTAAAACTAAACTAAACTAGAACTCTAACTAAAACTCTAAGCTAAGATTCTAGGCTAAACCTCTTAGTTCTGATATAAAAATAAACTAAAGTAGAACTCTAACAAAAAATCTAAGCTAAGACTCTAAGGTAAAACTCTAAACTCTTAACTAAAACTAAACTAAACCAAAACTCTAACTAAAACTCTAAGTTAAGACTCCAAGATAAAATTCTAAAGTCTTAACTAAAACTAAACTAAACTAGAACTCTAACTAAAACTCTAAGATAAAAAATCTAAACTAAAACTAAGCTAAACTATAACTCTGACAAAAACTCTAAGCTATGACTCTCTAGATAAAACTCTAAAATCTGAAATATAGAAAAACTTCACTATTGAAATATCAACAACTCTACCCAATTACATAAAGCAACGACTCCAACTTCTCTAAAATGTATAAAAGATTCTCCAGACACAGCTAAATTCCAGGCCAAGTCATAGGGATTAAAACCTACACTCTTATCTATAACTAAACTTCAATTCTAATTACTAATCTAAGCACAGACTAAGCTAAAACTATAAACTCTTAACTATAACTAAACTAAACTTCAACTCTAACTAAAACTCTAAGCTAAGACTCTAAGCTAAAACCATAAAGTAAAACTAAACTAAACTAAACTTCAACTCTAACTAAAATTCTAAGCTAAGACTCTAAGGTAAAACTCTAAACTCTTAACTAAAACTAAACTAAACTAGAACTCTAACAAAAACTCTAAGCTAAGACTCTAAGCTAAAAACTCTAAGCTCTTAACTTAAACTAAACTAAAATTCAACTCTAACTAAAACTCTAAGCTAAGACTCCAAGCTAAAACTCTAAACTCTTAACTAAAACCAAACTAAACTAAAACTTCAACAACAACTCTAAGCTAAAAACTCTAAACTCTTAACTAAAACTAAACTAAACTAGAACTCTAACAAAAACTCTAAGCTAAGACTCAAAGCTAAAACTCCAAACTCTTAACTATACCTAAACTAAACTGCAACTCTAACTAAACTCTAAGCTAATACTCTAGGCTAAAACTCTCACCTCCTAACTATAACTAAACTAAACTAGAACTTCAACAACAACTCTAAGCTAAGACTCTAGGCTAAAACTCTAAACTCTTAACTAAAACTTAACCAAACTACAACTATAACTAAAACTCTAAGCTATGATTCTAATCTAAAACTCTAAATTCTTAACTATAACTAAACTAAACTTCAACTTCAACTCTAACTAAAACTCTAAGCTAAGACTCAAAGCTAAAACTCCAAATTCTTAACTATAGCTAAACTAAACTTCAACTCTAACTAAACTCTAAGCTAAGACTCTAGGCTAAAACTCTCACCTCTTAACTATAACTAAACTTCAACTCTAACTAAAACTCTAAGCTAAGACTCTAAGCTAAAACTCTAAATTCTTAACTATAACTAAACTTCAACTCTAACTAAAACTCTAAGCTAAAACTCTAAGGTAAAACTCTAAACTCTTAACTAAAACTAAACTAGAACTCTAACACAAACTCTAAGCTATGACTCTAAGCTAAAACTCTAAACTCTTAACTAATACTAAACTAAACTTCAACTCTAACTAAAACTCTAAGCTAACACTCTAGGCTAAAACTCTAAACTCTTAACTATAACTAAACTAAACTTCACCTCTAACTAAAACTCTAAGCTAAATCTCTAAACTAAAACTATAAAGTAAAACTAAACTAAACTTCAACTCTAACTAAAACTCTAAGCTAAGACTCTAAGCTAAAAACTCTTAACTATAACTAAACTAAACTTCAACTCTAACTAAAGTTCTAAGCTAAGACTCTAGGCTAAAACTCTAAACTCTTAACTAAAACTTAACTAAACTACAACTTTAACTAAAACTCTAAGCTATGACTCTATTCTAAAATATAAACTCTTAACTATAACTAAACTAAACTTCAACTCTAACTAAAGCTCTAATCTAAGACTCTAGGCTAAAACTTTCAACTCTTGACTAAAACTAAACTAAACTAGAACTCTAAAAAAAACTCTAGGCTAAGACTCTAAGCTAAAACTCTAAACTCTTAAATATTACTAAACTAAATATCAACTCTAACTAAAACTCTAAGCTAAGACACTAATCTAAAACTCTAAACTCTTAAATAAAACTAAAATAAACTATAACTTTATCAAAAAATATAATCTAATACTATAAGGTAAAAAATATAAACTCTTAAATATTAATAAACTAAACTATAAATATAACAAAAACTCAAATCTATGACTCTAAGCTAGAACTACAAACTCTTAACTAAATCTAAAGTGAACTTCAACTCTAACAAAAACTTTAAGTTAAGACTAACTAAAACTCCAAACTCTTAACTAAAACTAAACTAAAATATAATTGTAACAAAACTCTAAGCTATGACTCTAAGCTAAAACTCTAAACTCTTAACTAAAACTAAACTAAACAAGAACTCTAACAAAAACTCTAAGATAAAACTCTTAACTCTTAACTACGTATTACTAAACTAAACTTCAACTCTAACTAAAACTCTAAGCTAAACCTCTAATCTAAAACTCTAAACTCTTAACTAAAACTAAACTAAACTAGAACTTCAACAACAACTCTAAGCTAAAACTCTAAGCTAAAAACTCTAAACTCTTGACAAAAACTAAACTAAATTAGAACTCTAACAAAAACTCTAAGCTAAGACTCTAAGCTAAGACTCTAAGCTAAAACTCTAAACTCTTAAATATAAATAAACTAAAATTAAACTCTAACTAAAACTCTATGCTAAGACTCTAAGGTAAAACTCAAAACTCTTAAATATAACTAAACTAAACTAGAATTCTAACAAAACCTCTAAGCTAAGACTCTAAGGGAAAAATTTAAAATATTAACTAACACTAAAGTAAACTAGAACTTCAACAAAAACTCTAAACTAAGACTTTGAGCTAAGACTCTAGGCTAAAACTCTAAACTCTTAACTAAAACTTAACTAAACTACAACTTTAACTAAAACTCCAAGATATGACTCTAAGCTAAAACTCTAAATTCTTAACTATTACTAAACTAAACTTCAACTCTAACTAAAACTCTAAGCTAAGACTCTAAGCTAAAACTCTAAACTCTTAACTAAAACTAAACTAAACTAGAACTTCAACAAAAACTCTAAGCTAAGACTCAAAGCTAAAACTCTAAACTATACCTAAACTAAACTGCAACTCTAACTAAATTCTAAGCTAATACTCTAGGCTAAAACTCTCACCTCCTAACTATAACTAAACTAAACTAGAACTTCAACAACAACTCTAAGCTAAGACTCTAGTCTAAAACTCTAAACTCTTAACTAAAACTTAACCAAACTACGACTATAACTAAAACTCTAAGCTATGACTCTAAGCTAAAACTCTAAATTCTTAACTATAACTAAACTAAACTTCAACTCTAACTAAAACTCTAAGCTAAGACTCAAAGCTAAAACTCCAAATTCTTAACTATAGCTAAACTAAGCTTCAACTCTAACTAAACTCTAAGCTAAGACTCTAAGCTAAAACTCTCAACTCTTAACTATAACTAAACTAAACTTCAATTCTAACTAAAACTCTAAGATAAGAATCTAAGCTAAAACTCTAAATTCTTAACTATAACTAAACTTCAACTCTAACTAAAACTCTAAGCTAAGACTCTAAGGTAAAAATCTAAACTCTTAGCTAAAACTAAATTAGAACTCTAACAAAAACTCTAAGCTATGACTCTAAGCTAAAACTCTAATCTCTTAACTATTACTAAACTAAACTTCAACTCTAACTAAAACTCTAAGCTAAGACTCTAGGCTAAAACTCTAAACTCTTAACTATAACTAAACTAAACTTCAACTCTAACTAAAACTCTAAGCTAAATCTCTAAACTAAAACTATAAAGTAAAACTAAACTAAACTTCAACTCTAACTAAAACTCTAAGCTAAGACTATAAGCTAAAAACTCTTAACTATAACTAAACTAAACTTCAACTCTAACTAAAGCTATAAGCTAAGACTCTATGCTAAAACTATAAACTCTTAAAAAAAAATTAACTGAACTAACAACTTTAAATAAAACTATAAGCTATGACTCTATGCTAAAACTATAAATTATTAAATAAAGCTAAACTAAACTTCAACTATAACTAAAACTCTAAGCTAAGAGTGTAAGGTAAAACTCTAAACTCTTAACTAAAACTAAACGAAACTAGAACTCTAACAAAAACTCTAAGCTAAGAATCTAAGCTAAAACTCCATATTCTTAACTATTAATAAACTAAACTTCAACTCCAACAAAAGTTCTAAGCTAATACTCTAAGCTAAAACTCTAAACTCTTAACTATAGCTAAACTAAACTAGAACTTAAACAAAAACTCTAAGCTACTACTCTAAGGTAAAAACTCTAAACTCTTAACTATTAATAAACTAAACTAGAAATATAACAAAAACTCTAAGATAAGACTCTAAGCTAAAACTATATACTCTTAAATAAAACTAAACTAAACTTCAACTCTAACTAAAACTCTAAGCTAAGACTCTAAGCTAAAACTCCAAACTCTTAACTATAACTAAACTAAACTAGAACTCTAACCAAAACTCTAAGTTAAGACTCTAAGGTAAAACTCTAAACTATTAACTAGAACTAAACTAAACTAGAACTTCAACAAAAACTCTAAGCTAAGACTCTAAGCTAAGACTCTAAGCTAAGAATCTAGGCTAAAACTCTAAAATCTTAACTATTACTAAACTAAACTTCAACTCTAACTAAAACTCTAAGCTAAGGCTCAAAGCTAAAACTCTAAACTCTTAACTATAACTAAAATTCAACTCTATCTAAAACTCTAAGCTAAGACTCCAGGCTAAAACTATAAACTATTAACTAAAACTTAACTAAAAATACAAGTTTAACTAAAACTCTAAGGTATGACTCTAAGATAAAACTCTGAACTCTTAACAATTACTAAATTAAACTTCAACTCTAACTAGAACTCTAAGCTAAGATTCTAAGCTAAAACTCTAAACTCTTAACTATAACTAAACTTCAACTCTATCTAAAACTCTAAGCTAAGACTCTAATCTAAAATTCGAAACTCAACTAAAACTAAACTAAACTAGAACTCTAAGCTAAAACTATAAAGTAAAACTAAATAAACTAAACTTCAACTCTAACTAAAACTCAAAGCTAAGACTCTACGGTAAAACTCTAAAATCTTAACTAAAACTAAACTAAACTAGAACTCTAACAAAAACTCTAAGATAAAACTCTTAGCTAAAAACTCTAAACTCTTAACTTTAACTAAACTAAACTTCAACTCTAACTAAAGGTCTAAGCTAAGACTCTAGGCTAAAACTCTAAACTCTTAACTAAAACTTAACTAAACTACAACTTTAACTAAAACTCTAAGCTATGACTCTAAGCTAAAACTCTAAATTGTTAATTATAACTAAACTAAACTTCAACTCCAACTAAAACTCTAAGCTAAGACTCTAAGGTAAAACTCTAAAGTCATAACTAAAACTAAACTAAACAAGAACTCTAACAAAAACTCTAAGCTAAAACTCTAAACTCTTAACTATCACTAAACTAAACTTCAACTCTAACTAAAACTCTAAGCTAAACCTCTAAGCTAAAACTCTAAACTCTTAACTAAAACTAAACTAAACTAGAACTTCAACAACAACTCTAAGCTAAGACTCTAAGCTAAAAACTTTAAACTCTTGACTAAAACTAAACTAAATTAGAACTCTAACAAAAACTCTAAGCTAAGACTCTAAGCTAAAACTCTAAACTCTTAAATAAAACTAAAGTAAACTTCAACTCTAACTAAAACTCTAAGCTAAGACTCTAAGGTAAAACTCTAAACTCTTAACTATAAATAAACTAAACGAGAACTATAACAAAAACTCTAAGCTAAGACTCTAAGGTAAAACTCTAAACTCTTAACTAACACTAAAGTAAACTAGAACTTCAACAAAAACTCTAAGCTAAGACTCTGATCTAAGACTCTAGGCTAAAACTCTAAACTCTTAACTAAAACTTAACTAAACTACAACTTTAACAAAAACTTCAAGCTAATACTCTAATCTAAAATTATGAACTATGAACAATTACTAAATTAAACTACATCTATAAAAAAATCTATTAGATAATACTATACTCTAACACTCTGAAATATAAACTAAAACTAAAATAGACTATAACTTCAATAAAAAATCTAAGCTAATACTCAAAGTTAAAAACTCTAAACTCTTAACTAAAACTGAACTAAACTAGAACTCTAAAAAAAACTCTAAGCTATGACTCTAAGCTAAAACCCTAAACTCTTAACTATTACTAAACTAAACTTCAATTCTAACTAAAACTCTAAGCTAAGACTCTACGCTAAAACTCTAAACTCTTAATTATAACTAAACTAAACTTCAACTCTAACTAAAACTCTAAGCTAAGACTCTAAGCTAAAACTATAAAGTAAAACTAAACTAAACTTCAACTCTAACTAAAACTCTAAGCTAAGACTTAATGGTAAAACTCTAAACTCTTAACTAAAACTAAACTAAACTAGAACTCTAAAAAAAACTCTAAGCTAAGACTCTAAGCTAATAACTCTAAACTCTTAAATATAACTGAACTAAACTCAAATCTAACTAAATATTTAATCTGAGACTACATTCTAGAACTATAAACTCTTAACTAAAACTTGACTAAAACTACACCTCCAAGTAAAAATCTAATCGGTTACTCTATTATAAGAATCTAAAGTATTAACTATCTCTAAACTAAACTTCAACTATCGCAAAAAATCTGAGCTAAGACTCTAATCTAAAACTCTAAACTCTTGACTAAAACTAAACTAAACTAGAACTATATCAAAAACTCTATGATAAGACTCTAAGCTAAAACTCTATACTCTTAACTATTAAAAAACTAAACTTCAACTCTAACTAAAAATCTTAGCTAAAACTCTAAGGTAAAACTCTAAACTCTTAACTATAAATAAACTAAACTAGAACTATAACAAAAACTCTAAGCTAAGACTCTAAGGTAAAACTCTAAACTCTGAACTAACACTAAATTAAACTAGAACTTCAACAGAAACTCTAAGCTAAGACTTTGAGCTAAGACTCTAGGATAAAACTCTAAACTCTTAACTAAAACTAAACTAAACTAAAACTTTAGATAAAACTCTAAGCTGTTACTCTAAGATAAAACTCTAATTTCTTAACTATAAATAAACTAAAATTAAACTCTAACAAAAACTCTACCCTAAGACTCTACTCTAAAACACTAAACTCTTAACTAAAAATAAACTAAACTAGAACTTCAACAAAAACTCTAAGCTAAGACTCTAAGCTATAACCTCTAAACTCTTAACTAAAACTAAACTAAACTAGAACTCTAACAAAAACTCTAAGCTATGACTCTAAGCTAAAACCCTAAACTCTTAACTATTACTAAACTAAACTTCAATTCTAACTAAAACTCTAAGCTATAACTCTACGCTAAAACTCTAAACTCTTAATTATAACTAAACTAAACTTCAACTCTATCTATAACTCTAAGCTAAGACTCTAAGCTAAAACTATAAAGTAAAACTAAACTTCAACTCTAACTAAAACTCTAAGCTAAGACTTAATGGTAAAACTCTAAACTCTTAACTAGAATTAAACTAAACTAGAACTCTAACAAAAACTCTAAGCTAAGACTCTAAGCTAAAAACTCTAAACTCTTAACTATAACTAAACTAAACTTCAACTCTAACTAAAGCTTTAAGCTAAGACTCTAGGCTAAAACTCTAAACTTTTAACTAAAACTTAACTAAACTACAACTTTAACTAAAACTCTAAGCTATGACTCTAAGCTAAAACTCTAAATTCTTAACTATATCTAAACTAAACTTCAACTCTAACTAAAACTCTAAGCTAAGACTCTAAGGTAAAACTCTCAACTCTTGACTAAAACTAAACTAAACTAGAACTCTAACAAAAACTCTAAGTTAAGACTCTAATATAAAACTCTAAACTCTTAACTATTACTAAACTAAACTTCAACTCTAAGTAAAACTATAATCTAAGACTCTAGGCTCAAACTCTAAACTATTATTTAAAACTAAACTAAATTTCAACTCTAAGAAAAACTCTAAGCTAAGACTATAAGCTAAAACTATAAAGTAAAACTAAACTAAACTTCAACTCTAACTAAAACTCTAAGCTAAGACTTAAAGGTAAAACTCTAAACACTTAACTAAAACTAAACTAAACTAGAACTCTAACAAAAACTCTAAGCTAAGACTCTAAGCTAATAACTCTAAACTCTTAACTATAACTAAACTAAACTTCAACTCTAACTAAAGCTCTAAGCTAAGACTCTAGGCTAAAAGTCTAAACTCTTAACTAAAACTTAACTAAACTACAACTTTAACTAAAACTCTAAGCTATGACTCTAAGCTAAAACTCTAAGTTCTTAACTATAACTAAACTAAACTTCAACTCTAACTAAAACTCTAAGTTAAGACTCTAAGCTGAAACTCTAAACTCTTAACTATTACTAAAGTTAAACTCTAACTAAAAATCTAGGCTAAGACTCTAAGCTAAAACTCCAAACTCTTAACTAAAACTAAACTAAACTAGAACTTCAACGGAAACTCTAAGCTAAGACTCTAAGGTAAAAACTCTAAACTCTTAACTATTACTAAACTAAACTAGAAATATAACAAAAATTCTAAGCTAAGACTCTAAGCTAAAACTATAAACTCTTAACTAAAACTAAAGTAAACTGCAACTCTAACTATAACTCTAAGCTAAGACTCTTAGGTAAAACTCCAAACTCTTAACTATAAATAAACTAAACTAGAACTCTAACAAAAACTCTAAGCTATGACTCTAAGGTAAAACTCTAAACTATTAACTAAAACTAAACTAAACTAGAACTTCAACAAAAACTCTAAGCTAAGACTCTAAGCTAAGACTCTAGGCTAAAACTATAAACTATTAACTAAAACTTAACTAAAACTACAACTTTAACTAAAACTCTAAGATATGACTCTAAGCTAAAACTCAAAATTCTTAACTATTACTAAACTAAACTTCAACTCTAACTAATACTCTAAGCTAAGACTCTAAGCTAAAACTGTAAACTCTTAACTAAAACTAAACTAAACTAGAACTTCAACAAAAACTCTAATCTAAGACTCTAAGCTAAAAACTCTAAACTGTTAACTAATACTAAACTAAACTAGAACTCTAACTAAAGCTCTAAGCTAAGACTTTAAGCTAGAACTCTAGACTCCTAACTTTAGCTAAACTAAACTTAAACTCTAGCTAAAATTAAACTAAGCATTTAGGCTAAAACTCTATGCCAATGGGTTAAAGAAAAAACCGGAAAAATGTTGGATAATTTCTAAGTCTAAAAAATTCAGTCCGAAAAAACTTAAAAAAATTCAAAAAAGGAGGGAGGAAGGGAGGGGCTCGGGGGCCTTTGGGGGAACGGAGGGCCTTTGGAGGCCGGGGGGGGGGGTCTTTGGGGGCTCGGGGGGCTCGGAGGCCTTTGGGGGCCCGGGGGCCTTTGGGGATGCCTGGGGGCTTGGGGGCCTTTGGGGTCCGGGGGACCTTTGGGGGTCCGGTGGCATTTGGGAGCTTGGGGGCCTTCGGGGGGCCGGGGGGCCTTTGGGGGCTCGGGGGCATTTGGGATTGGGGATTTGGGATTCGCCCAAGTAATCCCTAAACGTAATTTCTGCGTGTTCCTTTTGTTTTGGTATCCCTGCGCTGTCACATTTGAAATTCCTAGGAAACCCTTTCCCGTGTTAATCTCTTTATCTCAAAGATGTTCCTAGCTACACTATTATGGTTTCGATAGAATATCAATTTATCACTCTGACCTAAAGCTCAGAGAAGCCATATTAAAAAATAGAATTTCTATTTCTTTAGAGCCTCGTATAATTCCTAGGAAACAAGTGATGTCATTTCTAATTCCCCTTTCGTAGATCAATGATTCCCCTCGATTATGCAAATTAATTTCTCAGAAATCCTCTCCCCTTCATTTATGCAAATCAATTTCTCGGAAATCCTCTACCCTTCGATTACGCAATCAATTTCTCGGAAATTTAGTTCCCCTTCGTGGATCAATACATCTCTCCCCCGTTAATGCGCATGTGCGAACTTCCCCCTGGAGTCATTACACTTGGAAACAACAAATAATTCGACATTGAAAGAGGTGTCATTGACCCCATTAGAATCAATAAACCATGAAAATACATCAAAGTGCGAAAAATCCTGTTTTTTCATTCTCAGTGACAAAAACCATAAAAAAATGCATAAATTATGCCCCCCCGGAGTTATTGATAGCTCCCTACTTATAGGGCATTTTAGAAGCATTTGGTTTGCCACATTATAATTTTTCAAAGACGATGCAATAATTGGTGGTCCTCAGGGTGTTGTTTGGCAAGCCCTAGGCTAGATTATTTGGGTACTTAGTTGAAAAAAAATATAACAAATCAGGCAATGCACTGCAAAACAGCCAAATTGAAAAAGGTGGCCCAAAGTTTTGAATTTTCAGTCTATCGTGTAAAATATATATCCCAATAATAATAATTATTGTTATAAATATTATCGTAATAATAGTAACCATAGTAGTAGTATTCTATTTTTAACCCACATCACACAAAATTTACGACACCCACGGAATTACTTTTCAACATTCTTTGTGTCTAGAATCTCGCTCTGTAAAAGTAATTTAGTATTTTTACAATAGTAGAAGTGGGACAATGAATCCTACTGAATACCATTAGAAAATAACAAAAAAATTTATAATATCCCCATTTAACGAGACTTTACCTTTTTTCAGTAGATTATTTAAAAAAAACTTTCCGAAAAATAAGTTTTTCAAAGAAAAGTAAATGCCATTTTAAGCTTAAGCTCAGTCGATACAAATACCTGTTAAAATTCAAACTCAAAACGATAAGAAATTACTATTAAGGAATAAATGAAACCCAAAACGAACAGAAATTAAATAAACAATCATAGCAAAAAAACATACAACAAGTAATAATATAAATGAATAAATAAATCTTAAAGCGAGTAATGCTTAAATTTAATATGATAATCAAGCTTAAAACGAAAAAAAATATTTTGCTATTGAAGTATAAATGAAACTTAAAACGAACAGAAATTAAATATACAATCAATGCAAATAAACATACAATAGATATAAATTTTGATTAATAAGTAAATCTTAAAACGTGTGAAACTTAGATTGAACATGCAAATCAAGCTTGAAACGAACAGAAATAATTACAAACAAGGTTTTGGGTATCGCCCCCTTCTCTCAATCTAGACGTCTAAAACTTAATGTATCATTAGCGCTTTGCTGAAAACCAATTTTATGACCAATTCTTTCTTTTGTACTCAATATTGAAAATAAACATTAAAATTATATTAAAATTTTGAACTGATGAGCTTTCAGCAATTAATATCATTATGCATCAAATATTCAGTTTAATTTATTAGTTCTTTCTAAGGTTGTTCAAGACCAATATAGTTTCACTATAAACAAGACCTTCGATACTGCCCCCTTCCTTAACTGTAAATAAAAACCAAAAGCCTGCTGCGTCATTGGCGCTTAACTGAAGACGAATTATATTACAAATATTATCTTCTCCAGTTCTTACAGCATTGAAAATGAAAATGAAATTACAGTGAAGCTTGAACTGATGGATCTTTCAACAATTAATATCATTATTCATCAAATATTCAGTTTGATGTTGTTTATACTTTCAAAGACTTTTCAAGACATATAGTTTTTAGTAAAGCGCCAATAACACAGTATGTTTTAGACTTTTACAGTTAGAGAAGGAGGCGATACCCAAAATTTTGGTTGTTGGGATTTTTGTTCGTTTCAAGCTTGATTTTGTTTTTTCACTTTAAATTTCCATTACAACTTTCAATTTCCAACCAAATGAGCCCTCTATGAACTTTATACGAGCATTCCTTCCATAACAACCAAATATGCCCCCAGGGCATAACTTACAATGCCTAACCCCGAGCCCTGGGGGGCTGTGTCAACACCGGAATTTTTGTTATCTGAACTTTGAACAATTTTTAATAAAATATCTATCTAAAAAATATTTTCTGATGTATTTAGGGCGTGGAGTGGGGGGGGGGGGCTAGTTGCCCTCCGATCTCTTTTCACTCTTTAAAAGTGAACGAGAAATTTCAATTTCCAGTCAAATGAGCCCTCTCCGAAGTTTATTCGAGCATCCCTTCCATATGAATTGTATATGCCCCCAGAAAATTACTTACAACGCCTGCCTCCAGGCCCTGGTGGGTTGCGTTGACACAGGAGTTTTTCTTATTTGACCTTTGAACTATTTTTAATGAAATGGCTATTTTAAAAATTTTATCAGTAGGGAAGGCATAATAGATATAAGCGGGACATAATTTATTCAAGGATTATTGATCGAGTCTAATGGGGTTAATGCCCTCTTTTTTCAAGGTAGATTTATTTGTTTTTTCTAGGTGTAATGACTCCGGGGCGAAGTTTGCACATGCGCATTGACGGGAAGAGACGTATTGATCGACTCGAGGGGAACTGGATTTCTGAGAAATTGGTTTACATAATCGAGGGCAGAGAATTTCTGTGAAATTGATTTGCATAATCGACTAGGACAAGAGGGGAAACATTATGGCTTCTTTGATCTTCAGATCTGAGGGATAAACGGTCTTTAGTGACAGAGATAAATTGATATTCTATTTTTAAATATGGCTTCTCTGATCTTTAGGCTTAGCGATAAATTAATATTCTATCGAAGCCTTAATAGAGTAACCAAGAACACCTTAGAGATGAAGAGACTAACGCGGGAAGTTTTTCATGGGAATTTCAAATGTGACAGCGCAGGGATGCCAAAACAAAGGGAACACGCAGAAATTACCTTTAGGGATTATTTGGGCAAAACTGTTTGAGACATTTTAGAAGATGATAAAGGCGAAACAGTTTGAGACATTTTAGAAGATGGTTTTGGTGAAACAGTTTGAGACAAGTTAGAAGATGATTTTCGAAGATGATTTAGAAGATGATTTGGGGTTAAACTCTGTGGTCGTTATAATACACAAGTTCCATTTCAACTGTGTTGTAAGGTCCCTTACCCCAACCCCAGAGGGCCCTTCCTACCCCAACCCCAAAGGCCCCCTGGTGCTCCTAAGGGGCCCCTGGCACCCCACAAGGCCCCATGGCGCCCCTGGGGCCCCCAACGTGCCCTCCAACTTTTTTGCTCCCCATTTTTCTAATACGTTTTTTTGCGCACTTGAGACACAGAAGGACCCCTCCCCCCAACTTTTTGATCCGGCTCCCACCATTAGTGTTTTATCATGATTTACTTTGTCACTGTTACATTCTCTTGATCATTCAAAGTTCATTTTGAATTTTTTTCGTTGAAATGTAAGAGTTGGAATATTTCAGTAGTGTTTTGTCGTGGTTTACCTTGTCACAGTTACATTTTCTTGATTTTTCAAAGTTCATTTTGAATTTCTTTCGTTGAAATGCAAGAGTTGGAATATTTAAGTAGCGTCTTGTCGTGGTTTACCTTGTCACAGTTACATTCTCTTGATATTTCAAAGATCATTTTGAATTTCTTTCGTTGAAATGCAAGAGTTGAAATATTTCAGTTGTGTTTTGTCATGGTTTACCATGTCACAGTTACATTCTCCTGATTTTTCAAAGTTCATTTTGAATTTCTTTCGTGAAA
This sequence comes from Artemia sp. Qi Xiang Cuo, assembly GCF_049724085.1. Lineage (NCBI taxonomy): Eukaryota > Metazoa > Arthropoda > Branchiopoda > Anostraca > Artemiidae > Artemia > Artemia sp. Qi Xiang Cuo. The sequence continues at coordinate 47,580,997 of NC_142803.1, forward strand.
TGCAAGAGTTGGAATATTTCAGTAGTGTTTTGTCGTGCTTTACCTTGTCAGAGTTAGATTCTCTTGATTTTTCGAATTTAAATTTGGTTTTCTTTCATTGAAATGCAATAGTTGGAATATTTAAGTTTTGTTTTTTCGTTGTTTAAATTTTCACTGTTAAATTTGCTTTATTTTTCAATGTTCATTTTGGTTTTTTTCGTTTAAATGCAAGAGTTGGATTATTTCGGTAGTGTCTGATCATTGACCACCTTGTTAAACTTACATTCTCCTCATTTTTCAAAGTTAATTTTGGATTTATCTTCTAAAGATGCATGAGTTGGAATATTTCAGAAGCGTTAGGACATGCTTTAACATGTCACAGTTAGATTCTCTTGATTTTTCAAAGTTCATTTCGGATTTTTTTTGTTGAAATGCAAAAGTTGGAATATTTCAATAATGTTTTGTCGTGGTTTACCGTGTCAAACTTACATTCGCTTGATTTTTTAAAGTTCATTTTGGATTTCTTTCGTTGAAATGCAAGAGTTGGAATATTTCAGTAGTGTTTTGTCGTGGTTTACCTTGTCAAAGTTACATTCTCTTGATTTATTAAAGTTCATTTTGGATTTCTTTTGTTGAAATGCAAGAGTTGGAATATTTTAGTAGTGTTTTGTCGTGGTTTACCTTGTCCCAGTTACATTCTCTTGATTTTTCAAAGTTCATTTTGAATTTCTGTCGTTGAAATGCAAGAGTCGGAGTATTTCAATAGTATTTTGGCGTAGTTTATCTTATCAGACTCGTATTCTCTTGATTTTTCAAAGTTCATTTTGGATTTTTTTCGTTGAAATGCAAGAGTTGGAATATTTCAGTAGTGTTTTGTCGTGGTTTATCTTGTCACAGTGACATTCTCTTGATTTTTCAAAGTTCATTTTGGATTTCTTTCGTTGAAATGCAAGTGCAGCGATAAAGGTTTTGTGGCCGTCCTAATAGCGGTAATGAAGATTGATCGTGTCAAATCTAATATCGTACTTTGAAAGCCGTGAAGTTACACCCTATAAGTTCTCCGATAGCGCCGCTTATAGCGCTGAAGATTGTGTCAACTAGGCTAGCGCCGCCATCAATTAATTGGAGAAAATAGAATATGTAGACATATAAATATGACCTCTTTTTTTCTTGAGCTATCTGGAGATCAGATTCCTCTGGGAACATGCCTTTGGAGACGTATGAACTAATTAGCTATCATTAGGCTAGATACGGACACATAGAATGAAATAAACACAGGTAAAAAACAATAGATTTATTGAACTTACATATTTAGGTGAACAGCAGTGGGTCACTCCAAATGACAATAGCGGTGACCGAGATACAACATGAAAGAATTTAAGAATTCTATCTGAATGGTCCTGATTCTGATTTACGAATCCTTTCAAAAAGCACTTTTACCCCACTACCAAACTTAGCTCTTTAGTCTTGCGCGGTAAGGACTTGCTCGCAATTGGCTCACGTGGTCCAAGGAGGTGAGCCCTTCGTCCAATAATAGGTCTTAAATATTTTTGATGATTTAGACGTTCACACGGTTCTTATCGTTTAAACTTCCTGCAAAAGTGACTGCACTTTTTCTCTTTGCTGATTAAGAACTTTTCATTTTTGAAACTAGATTTAGCTTAACTATAGGAGTCGGAATTATCTTTAGAAAGAAGAAACTTTATTTTGGTATTTTAAATACATCGTGTTTTACTCATGGTACATATTACCCTTCCCATCAATTAATGACGCCCCGTCATTAGTAATTGCTCGCCTCTGGGCTTTTTAAAATGTTCGCTATTTATTAACTATTTCTTCTACATAATCGTTTTAAATTTATGCAATTGCCTAATGAGGAGTGCTAAAAATTTTCTCTGTTACTTTTCTTATTTATTCTACATCCTTATCCAAAATTAGTGTACAGGTCTAAGTTACTTCATGGTCCTAGGCTAAATATTATACTAAAGATTTTTTTTCTTTTGCGTCTAACACTGATTACTTTTACAATTCCAACAAGGTTGGGGCTATTCTACCTTTACATTTTTTTGAATTCACTTTTTATAAGGTTTTTTTTTATTTTGCTGTTAATATGGCATACTATTTTCTATCTACGCTACATTAAATGAATAACATGATAATACTACACCTAATTCTACTTGAACATCTAACACTACATACAAAAACGATTTAAAACACACAATATTGGGTTTACCATAATCACTGGTAAAATTAAAACACTTTCACTATTGGGATTTTTGAGTTATCAAAGTTATTAAGAAGTAACATATGTAAATTCACATCTATTTCATTACCTTCGAGTCCTTAGTGTACTCAATCCTCCTTTTGTAAATCATTGTCCTTCACTCTTTTCGTCTTGGCAAAATTCTTTAAAGCACTTACGTTGTGGTTTCTTCATGGGACAGTTCAAGCACGATTGTGTTCACACGACAGGCTTTCTCTAATTGTCAACTGGGAAATGATGCTTCCAGCTACAGGTGTGGGAATATGCCATCGGAGTTCATTCTCACCTGCTTTTCGATAGTTAATAGGGTGCCTTATCTTTTGGGATATTTTGAGGCACATAGAGAATGTATTCTCGTATAAAATTGTTCTTTTGTGTCTCTTATAAAATTGTTAGCTCATGGATTGTGTCTATTAACCTTTGCGGTGATTCCTAGGGTAATCACGGGGGACTTGAAGTTTAGATTTGTACGGGTTGACATCAAACTATAGTTAATCCTTCAACATATTGTCTTTAACTTCAACTTCAAATAGCTTCAAATATCCTTTAACTTCAAATATCGTTAAATATTATTTAACTTCAAATATCATCACTATACAGTCAAATGATTCTGGGGTCCATAATGATTATCAAGGGCGATACTTCTGTATTTATATTTTGTACTGATCGAAGGGGTTCTCCGAATTAAACTTCAAATTGTCTTTAGCTTCAACTTCAAATATCTTCAAATATCATTTATGTGATTATATAGTTCGATAAAGCACTGGATACTGAGATTCAAATATAATGTTACCTGATGCGTAATATGGTTTGTGGTCGAAGAAACAATGATCAAAGGTAACTGTTGTTTTCGTAGACGAAGCTGGGATGAAAATTGCCTGGAGTGTATGGAGAGTACTCTTCGTTGGTTGAGGTATGATGAAAATAGATGCTACTAGGTTGTCTCTGCACTGGGCAGCTCATTGTAATGCTCGATATCCAATGTGTCAATCCACTTCCTATAATAAAAATAACAATGTAGAATCACATGATCTTTAAAGTAAATGCTCATAGCAGGAATAAGTCACGCATTAATTGGGTACATGAACCCCACGATACGAGACTGAGTTAAGTAAATACACCAATATAAGTACTCACAACGATATTTTTTTTTTTTTATAATAAAACGACATAATTTCAATTGGGAAATCTAAAACAGAGATGTCTTCAAATTTGTTTTGAGAACGGAAAATCGATAAAGGGCTTATATAATTCTTCAATGCTTATTAAATAAACATAATTTACCCTACATTATTAAGTTTGAGGTCTAATTTTACAACATATTTCATGCCTGCATTGTTTATGCACGTCCGTGCTGTTTAAGAAATGCATGTTGCAGCGTCATAACCACACGATTTTACGTAAACGATACTACAATGAGGGAACAAGACATAACAAGGACGAGTGGAGACCTCTATACCCACTCGTTTTCTAATATCTTCCCTATTTCTTGGCTTAGACGTTCTCGTGGGGCTCCGGGTTTAACCTCTGCATTTCAGCTGTTTCCCCGTTTTCTTCTCTTGGTTTTCGCCTTCTTCGTCTCAGGATTTTTCCGTAATTACAAGTCAATAGGGTTCTTATGGTCAGGGAAGTCACAAATACGAAACATACGGCCAATAGTATGTTTCACCAGAAATTGGTCGAATCTTTGAGCTCATTCGTGTTTTTTTCTAGTCTTGTTACTTGTTGAAACAAGGTCTCGAAGGGTTTGGGGTCCAATTTCATAAAGATCTTCCATGCGTCATGGCTAGCTAGCAATGAATTTTCCTGCTTGGATATTACTCGATGTTTTACAATATCTTGGGCCACTGCGTGAACAACGAGGATTATGATGATATTCTTAAGCATCATCTTATTTTTTGTTTCTAGAATTAATTTATCATCAATTTTACCCATTTTTTGCAAAATTCGTTTGTTACTGCTTTGTTATTATTATATATTTTTTTCAAAGGCACTTTAATTTTTACTTAGGTTATTTCTTATTATGTAATCATTTTGTTGCATTGGCCAAAGAAAACTGATTTGTAGGCGTAAAACAGAATAAATATTTTATGATTAGATAGGTTAGGAAAGTAAAGTTAGGACTTCCGAGCTTAATTCTGGTCGTGATATACCTCCATGACTGGTTGAGGTATAACTTTAAAGCGTAGCTGATAATTACTATACAATTTAATTTTACATTATATTTCTTGAGTAAGGAACAAATGAATAAGCAAGCATGCAGCACATAATTACACTGGTATCCTATTTTATGTGTAGGCCTAAAATAATTATAATATGCACTAAGACAAAATATTTCATATAACTAGACGCTTCTGTACTGATAATTTCTTGTTTTGGATAATATCCATCTTAGTTAGGACATGGGTCGATTTTTCATAGAAGATCTGAGGGCAAGCACGCCCACAACAAATTAAAGGCTGCATGGGCTTTGAGTTCCTCCCCAGGCTTCCCACAAAACATGTTCCAACACCACATGTCGTTTTCAGTCGACCACGAGCTTCCTACCTTTGGTTATTTTTTCCTGATCGCCGAAGTTTTGAAATCACTCGTATTATTTTTTTTTTTCATTAATATTTACTTGGTTAACTTTACTTTCAAACTGTCAAATTTATTATGGTGTTAAATTTATTATATTTGAAATTTGTCTTTACATTAATTAGGGATATTTCCATCTGTCAGATTTTTTAACCGTTCTGCCTGACTGTGTCGTTATTTTCTCCTCTGTTTCTTGCGGTTTTTTGTTTTTCGGTTTTTCTATCGAAATAATGTCAAACTTTTTGTATTGTTTTTTCAAAAAATATTGCCCTTTTAATCTTGTTTCCTTCGCGTGTGCAGCTGCTGAAGTCGGTCTTGATTTCCCTATTTCTTTAACTACTATATGGTCTGATTCACCGTCAGACTCTTCGGAACTATTTTCCGACGAATCCGGATTAGAAATTTTAGAGGTGGCACTTTTTGAGGTATCACCTGCCCTTCCTTCGTAAATTTCTACTCGCCTTGAGTTTTCAACTTGGGAGATTTGAAAGATTCTTGAGAGCTTTGGGAGGAATCAATAGTTTTTGCGGGGTTCCTCCACTGTTTGAAGGCCATTTCTTCAGGGGGATGGGGCATTCTTTGCACAAGGGTTTCCCTCCATGTAGTCCACTTCTTAGGTTTGACCTTGGACACAGTTATATCATGATATTGACCTTGCTGGTCATCCTTGGGAGTTTTATTTTCGGGCAATGTGCTTTGACTCGTTCTTATGGAGAAGTTAATTAAATCCATAGCTTCTTGCAGGTTTGTTTTAGTTAAATCTTTGGGGAGAGTTTTCTTTACAGTAATACTGGGGGTTTCTACAGCTCTGTTTAATTCTTCCTGTAAAGACAGGGGCCTTTCTATTGGTGTTGCAGGGGAAACCACATCGTCTATAAATCTTTTGGGGGGACAAGGGGTCGAAATCCTATCGGAGAAAAATTGGGTTTTTGGAGATATTGTATAATCTAAATCTCCTGCGCTAGCCGATGAATAACTTTTTGGACTTTTTGGCGTTTTTATTCTTACTGGTATTAGGGATTTTTTCTCTGGAATAACTAGATTTTTCATACCTAAAAATTCTTCAAAATTTTCCTCATCACTGCCATTCTCGAAATAGTCTTGCTTGAAATTAAAGGGTTTTAGCTCTGCCAATCTTGACCTAGGGGGCTCATTTTCTGCATCTGACGAATCAGTAGAAGAGGGATGTGATACCCATCTCTCTGGAAATTTGCCCATTTTTTTTCGGCTAACTTGCGCCCTGTAAGTTCTTCCGCTATCGGGGATCTCCATTTTAAACGTATATTCGTTATCGTACTTTTTGACTATTCTGTACGGTCCAGAATATTTGTTGGAAAGTTTTTTTCCTTCTGTTTTTGCTTCATTCTTTAGGTAGACGCTATCTCCTACTTTGAAATCTATACTCCCCTTGACTTTCGGTTGGTTTCTTAGCTCTTGGTTTATTTTACATTTTTCCAGCTCTTGCCCGACTATTTTATAAGTTTTCCTCATCCTATATATGAATTCTTGTTTGTAATCTTCCGAGCTATTATAATTCTGCCGAGATTTAATAATCTCAGTATACGGGATTCTAAAATCACGACCAAAAAGTAAATAAAATGGATTGTCTTTGGTTGTTTCTGAATAAGCATTCAGAATAACGTTGTTCTGAATAACGTTGATTACGTTAGTTAAATAAGGTAAGAATTGATCCCAGTCGTTCCTATTGTCTTTTGTATAAATACGTTCGAAAATATTTTATGCCTATTTTCTATTTTACCATTAGCTTGTGGGTGGTACGGAGCTGTCACCATTTTCTCTATATTAAGAAAACTCATTAAATCTTTTGTTTCTTTTGAAACAAAATTGATTTTTGTTTCAAAAGAACTGGTGGCATAAGCACCTTGATTTTTTAATGCTTTTGCAGAAGTAAATCCTGAAAAGTGGTCTATAACCGAAAGAATACAAGTATGGCCTCTGCTAGAGACAGCCAAGCCTCCACTTGTTCCGTATAATTCAAATGAGATAATATCGAAGGGGTACTTTGCTACCGGGATCCTTCCCATTGGAGGATTAGGATAAGCTGGGTTTTTTTTTCTTAAGTTACACGCTTGGCATGTACTTACAAAATCTTTAAGTTTTGTCATTGCGGACGGCACGTAAAAGTATTGTTTTAATTTATGGAACGTTTTCATTACACCTAAATGTCCACCTGTATCTGAATGAAAATATTCAAATGCAGGCACTATTAAGTTTTGTGGTAATACAGGTATTATTGAAGTTTGGTTTCTTTTTGTCTCAGAAGTCACGATTCTACACAGTATCTCTTCATCAAGATCATAGTAAAAATTATCTATCTCTTTTCTAAGAGTTTTGAATTTATCCGGTAACGAATCGTCATTCACAAAATAATTAATAAGCGCCGAACATATTTCGTCCTTTTTTTGCTTTCTTTTTATATTTTATAAAGACAAGGGACAATAGTTAACCCTATTTTTCTTTACTGCGTCTTTGACTTTGTTTTTCTTACATTTGTGTTTGCTCTTAGAATTGATAGCGTTAACTTCATTTTCTTACGCTTCCGACGGAATAATTTCTGGGTATCTACTCAAAAAGTCACAAGCTGCATTTTGTTTACCTTTTAAATGTTCAAATTCGTAATCTAGGTCTTGGATTTTCCTAATCCGTCTAGCTATAATTCCCGTGGGGTTTTTAAATGTGCGCAGGTACTGCAAGCTTTTATGGTCTGATCGTAGCATAAATTTTCTACCAATTAAATAGTTTCTAAATTTGTCCAAGTGGTGGATTATAGATAATAATTCTAAGTTTGTGGCGGAATAACTACTTTCGCCCTTTGATAAGGTTTTACTCGAATAGCATATAACTCTTTCTATTTGTTTTTGTTTAGGTGTTCCCTTTAGAGGATTAGGGTTTTCTACCGGGATTATTTGCGAAAGAATTGCGCCAACGCCTTTTGAACAAGCATCCGTTGTAACCACAAATTCCCTGTTTTCTAAATCAGGAAGTGATAAAATTGGTTCAGAAGTGAGCGCCTTTTTGAGATGGTCTAGGGAAGTTTGAGCTTCCTGGGACCAGGTAACATTTTGGGAGTTCCCTTTGGTTAATTCCGTGAGGGTTTTGCAATTTGGGCGTAATTACGTACGAATTTTCTAAAGTAGCCAGTAAGACCTAAAATTCCCCTAAATTCTTTCATAGTTCTGGGGGGCTTGAAGTTTTCAACACATTTTATTTTATCAGGGTCTGGGGATATCTCTCCTTGGGTTACTACTACTCCTTAAAATTTAATTTTAGGTTGAAATAAATTTACTTTCTCAAGCCGGCATTTTAAATTGCCTTGTCTGAACTTATCGAACACCTTAGCTAACGTTGCTAAGTGTTGTTCAGTGTTTTCTCCCACGCATATAACATCATCAACAAAATGAATTATATTCTTTAATCCTCTTAACAGGTGCAATAAGGGTCTACATAGCGCGCTTGAACTTGTTTTCAGTCCAAATGGTACCCTTAAATATTCCTATGAACCACATTCAGTTGCTGAAAATACAGTTTTATGGTCATCCTTTTCGGCTATTTTCACTTGGTGGTAGCCTTGGGTAAGGTCCAAAGAAGTAAAAATTTAGTTTTTGCTTGAAATTGAGTCAAGAATTTGATCTATTCTTGGTAGAGGAAATTTATCGCTAACTACTTGTTTGTTGAGGACTCCATGATCTACTCAGAGTCTAAGATCTCCATTCTTCTTTGGTACTAAGATCACTGGTGCACTATACGGACTTATGCTTGGACATATAATTTCATTTTTTTCTAATTCGTGAATTTTATTTTTTAACCATTCTTTGTGCTTATATGGCACACGATATGGCTGTTTCGCTACAGGATTACCGGTCGTTAAAATTGAGTGTTCATAGGACGGTATGAACACTCAGATTCATCTTCAGATGCAGAAAACACATCCTTAAAATTCCATAATAATTCGCATAATTTTTTCTTAAGTTCCTAGTCCGTAATATGATCCATATAAAATTTGTTTAAAAATTGCGATTTAATTAAAGGATATTTGTCATTTGAAGTTTTAATCCCGTTAATTATGTTCCTTTTAGAATTTTCCCATGTATTTAAATCATTTTCCGTCAAAACCTGGATTTGAACTAAACAAGTCCCCTTTTTAATTGTAATCTTATCATTTTCGTGATTATTAGTCACCCAAATAAAACCTTCTCCTTTGTCATAAGATATAATCTGTTCCTCGCATAGCAGATATTCGGGAATTTCAGATGGGGTCGCAAACCATATTTCGGATTTGCTAACCACTGGCTCAATCATCTGTGATATTTGAGTTTTTGCATGGTTTTAGGAGGGACTTTTGTTTTCCTTATCGCGAATCCGTAATATTGCTCTTTATTTTCATTATTTATTAGATTCATACTGGCGCTATTTTGCGCCATTGCGGCATCTTGTGGCGTCACGTTGGGTTTTACTATGTTTTTCCATAATTCCACTATTTTCTTGATTTCGTTTGACCTGTACTGTCGTATATCTCTTATTTTTATTTTCGCAGATCCAATACCCTTATTTTTTAAATTTACTTCATCTTTGCAATGTCCTTCAGAATAATTGGACAAGTTTCTAATTAGGCCATGTCCTTTTTGCGAGACATGAGGTTCAAAATATTGCGACATTATACCGTCAGAAATTTTGTTTACTGTTGCGTTGTCTTCGTAACCTCTGTTACGATTTCTTAAGGTAGAAGTTTCTTCCCCCACCTTAGCCGGGTAGACAAGCCTCTCATTTGCTACGTCTAATTGTATTCTATTAGACCTTAGAAAGTTTGCGCCTATAATAGCCTCATATGGAAAGTTATCGCACATTATAAAATTTGTCTGGAAGATCCTATTGTCCCTTTTTACGTTTAGGCGAATTGAACCTTTTAGCATGCAATTTATGGCCTGTCAGACTCGTTAAATTGGGATTATTAGGGTTCCTCTGTCGCCTAATATGCAGAGGCAACATTTTAAATACGGAAGAATTTATGATACTAGTTATTGTAATTGATTAAGTTAAGCCCTTAAAATAAACTTTTTCTACACAAAAATAATTCAATATAGATAACTTTTTATTAATATCACTACAAGACGTTAATAACATTCTTTTTCACTTATTAATTACTCCGGGCATTTCCTGGGTCCAATTTATATTTTTGAAGGGCCTGAAACTCTTCCCTGAGAATATATTTCATGTGTCGGTGCCTGTAATAGATATTCAGGCATACGAGGTTCCGTAGGCATGTCTAATTGATTTACATCTGTTTGCCTTCGCCATATATTATTATGGTAACTTGGATGTCTTGTGTCAGTGCCGCTTACTGGCGCTGAATAACAATGCCGTTTGCTTGCAAAATTTTCATGTCCCGTTGGCCAGTTTTCGTGATTTCTATATAGCATTCTCGCATTATATTGGCTTTGTCGATTATTTGGGGTTTCAAATCGGTAATTAATTTGTCTATTGGGGGAGGGTTATACAAATTTGGTTGGTACGTGTTGCAGGGTACTGTTTGGCGCAATCCCCCCTGGCTATAGCCTAGTGCACGACCGGTGCTAAAATTTGTTCTTCCGAACAAATGGTTGCCGTAATTTTGCGTATTACCGACAGCAATTCTTGGTATGCGATTGGGGACATAACGACACTCTCGCGATCTGGCCAACACGATTACAATTATAGCACCTTATTATTGTAGGGTTATTTTCGTAATTGGATTGTTTGATAAGCTGAAAACGTACTGTTTTCTGCCTAGCAAGTTCTTGCGTGTTATTTCTTTGTGGTATTGGGGAGTTATCCCTTGAAAAGAAACTGGGGGATGCCTGATCGCCCTTGAAGTTTATGTTCGCATTTGAATCACCTAGGCTATTTATTTTTGCTTTACTATGATTTGCGACCGTCGTATCGACTTCAATCAATCGCTCTACCTCCTGAACTGTGAGATCCAACGTCTGAATATTTTTGGATATTACCACTCTATATAGTTTTGGGGGTAGCCCTTGCAAAAATGTATTTAGTATGACTTTTTCATACAGTTGCCCCGAACCACTTCCGTATTTTGCCTCTACAGAAATGCGTATATTATCAAGGTATTCTCTTATATTTTGTGAAAAGTCAAAGCTCACTGTTCCGTGTTTTAATTTATTTATGGAACTGGTTTCTATGAATCTATCTTTAAATACTTTTAACAATTTATCAACCGTATTTATTGGCAAATTGGGGTTATTGCCTATGGTATGTTCAATCTGTTTTAGAAAGGTTAAGGCCTGGCCTTTTAATCGTAGTAGGAGCATGTCTTTTAACGCTCCTAGGTCTGTTTTTGTTAGTTGTACAAACTGGGCCAATTGGATATTGAATTTGTCAATATCTGATTGACCATTGTATTCCGGGATAGATTTTGCTATTTCTATATTTTTCGCGATTAACTTCTGCACTATTAATAAGTCATTAAGTTCGTCCGCCATTGTTTTTTTTTTAATCAATTCAAAATAATTTTTTTTTTCACTTAACTTATTTGGGGGAGGCTATTATCTTCTATGAGATATCTAAAGGGTTTCCCTGTAGTAGCTTGGTGGCAATAGGCCTAATCACTTTACTTATAGGTCTGTATCGTTCCTAATAATTAAAATTACAAAGTTTATAGCCTAATTATTTCGTAAGTTTTCCTCCAATTTCCAAACCGCGCCATATGTAGCGATATAGGTTTTGTGGCCGTCCTAATAGCGGTAATGAAGATTGATCGCGTCAAATCTAATATCGTACTTTGAAAGCCGTGAAGTTACACCTTATAAGTTCTCCGATAGCGCCGCTTATAGCGCTGAAGATTGTGTCAACTAGGCTAGCGCCGCCCTCAATTAATAGGAGAAAATAGAATATGTAGACATATAAATGTGACCTCTTTTTTTCTTGAGCTATCTGGAGATCAGATTCCTCTGGGAACGTGCCTTTGGAGACGTATGAACTAATTAGCTATCATTAGGCTAGATACGGACATATAGAATGAAATAAACACAGGTAAAAAACAATAGATTTATTGAACTTACATATTTAGGTGAACAGCAGTGGGTCACTCCAAATGACAATAACGGTGACCGAGATACAGCATGAAAGAATTTAAGAATTTTATCTGAATGGTCCTGATTCTGATTTAAGAATCCTTTCAAAAAGCACTTTTACTCCACTACCAAACTTAGCTCTTTAGCCTTGCGCTGTAAGGACTGGCTCGCAATTGGCTCACGTGGCCCAAGGATGCGAGCCCTTCGTCCAATAATACGTCTTAAATATTTTTGATGATTTAAACGTTCACATGGTTCTTATCGTTTAAACTTCCTGCAAAAGTGCCTGCACTTTTTCTCTTTGCTGATTAAGAACTTTTCATTTTTGAAACTAGATTTAGCTTAATTATAGGAGTCGGAATTATTTTTAGAAAGAAGGAACTTTATTTTTGTATTTTAAGTACATCGTGTTTTACTCATGGTACACAAGAGTTGGAATATTACAGTAGTGTTCTGTCGTCGTTTACCCTGTTGCAGTCACATTCTCTTGATTTTTCAAAGTTCATTTTGGATTTCTTTCGTTGAAATGCAAGAGTTGGTATATTACACTAGTATTTTGTCGTGGTTTACCTTGTCACACTTACATTCTCTTGATTTTTCAAAGTTCATTTTGAATTTCTTTCATTGAAATGCTAGAGTTTGAATATTTCAGTAGTGTTTTGTCGTAGTTTACCTTGTCACAATTACCTTCTATTGATGTTTCAAAATTCATTTTGGATTTCTATCATTGTAATGCAGGACTTGGAATATCGCAGTACTGTTTGGTTGTGGTTTATACTATCATTCTTACATTCTCTAAAATTATTGAATATCATTTTGGATTTCTTCCGTTGGAGCTCACCAGTTGAATTGTTTCACAAGTGATATTTTATCGTTTACCTTGTAACGTTGAAAATATCTTAATGTTGAATAATTAATTTTGTATTTCTTTAGTTGTAATGCGAGAGTTTGAATATTTCAGTAGTGTTTTCTTGTGGTTTACCTTTCAACAGTTACGTTCTCTTGATTTTTCAAAGTTCATTTTGGATTTCTGTCGTTGAAATGCAAGAATTGGAATATTTCAATAGTGTTTTGTCGTGGTTTATATTGTCACAGTTACATTCTCAAGATTTTTCGAAGTTTCTTTTGTATTTCTTTCGTTGAAATGCAAGAGTTGAAATATTTCATTAGTGTTTTATCGTGGTTTACCTTTTCACAGTTACATTCTCTCGATTTTTTAAAGCCCATTTTGGATATCTTTCGTGAAATGCAAGAGTTGGAATATTTCAGTAGTGTTTCGTCGTGGTTTACCTTGTCAGACTTACATTCTCTTGATGTTTCGAAGTTCATTTTGGATTTCTTTCGTTGAAATTCAAGAGCTGGAATATTACACTAGTGTTTTGTTGTGCTTTACCTTGGCACAGTTACAGTCTCGTGATGTTTCAAAGTTAATTTTTAATTTTTTTCGTGAAATGCAAGAATTAGAATATTTCAGTAGTGTTTTTGTCATGATTTACATTGTCACAGTTACATTATCTTGATTTTTCAAATTTAATTTTTTGATTTATTTAGTTGAAAAGAAAGAGTTGGAATATTTCAGTAGTGTTTTGATGTGGTTTACTTTGTCACAGTTACATTCTCTTGATTTTTCAAAGTTCATTTTGGATTTCTTTCGTTGAAATGCAAGAGTTGGAATATTTCAGTAGTGTTTTGATGTGGTTTAACTTGTCACAGTTACATTCTCTTGAATTTTCAAAGTTCATTTTGGATTTATTTCGTTGAAATTTAAGATTATGAATACTTCAGTCGCGTTCTGTCGTGCTTTACCATGTCATACTTACATTCTTTTGTTTTTTTATAGTTCATTTGGAATTTATTTCATTGAATGCAAGAGTTGGAATATTTCAATAGTGTTTTGTCGAGGTTTAGCTTGTCACACTTACATTCTCTTGATTTTTTAAAGTTCGTTTCGGATTTCTTTCGTTGAAATGCAAGAGTTGGAATATTTCAGTAGTGTTTTGTCGTGGTTTACCTTGTCACAGTTATATTCTCTTGATTTTTAAAAGTTTATTTTGGATTTCTTTCCTTTAAATGCAATAGTTGTAATATTTCAGTAGTGTTTTGTCGTCATTTACCTTGTCACAGTTACATTCTCTTGATTTTTCAAAGTTCATTTTGGATTTCTTTCTCTGAAATGCAAGAGTTGGAATATTTCAGTAGTGTTTTGTCGTGGTTTACCTTGTCACACTTACATATTCTTGATTTTTCAAAGTTCATTTTGAATATTTTTTCGTTGTAATGCAAGAGTTGGAATATTCAATAGTGTTTTGTCGTGGTTTACCTTGTCAATCTTACATTCTCTTGATTTTTCAAAGTTCATTTCGAATATTCTCTTCTTGAAACGCAAGATTTGAAATATTTCAATAATGTTGTGTCATAGTTTACCGTGCCACACTTGTAGTCTCTTGATATTTCAAAGTTATTTTTGGAATTTCTCTCGTTTAAGTAAAAGACTTGAAATATTTAAGTTGTGTTTTATCGCGGTTTTCCTTTTCGCACTGATATTCTCTTGATTTTTGAAAGTTAATTTTGAATTTATTTAGTTGAAATGCAAGAGTTGGAGTATTTTAGTAGTGTTTTGTTGTGGCTTACCTTGTCACTGTTACATTCTCTTGATTTTTCAAAGTTCATTTTGGATTTATTTCGTTGAAATGCAAGAGTTGGAATATTTCAATAGTGTTTTGTCGTGGTTTTCCTTGTCACAGTTACAGTTTTGATTTTTTAAAGTTCATTTTGGATTTCTTTCGTAGAAATGCAAGAGTTGGAATATTTCAGTAGTGTTTTGTCGTGGTTTACCTTGTCACAGTTACATTCTCTTGATTTTTCAAAGTTCATTTTGGATTTCTTTCATTAAAATGAAATAGTTGGAATATTTAAGTAGTGTTTTGATGTGGTTTACATCTTCACAGTTACATTCTCTTGATTTTTCAAAGTTCATTTTGGATTTCTTTCGTTGAAATGCAATATTTGGAATATTTCAGTATTGTTTTGATGTGGTTTACCTTGTCACAGTTACATTCTCTGGATTTTTCAAAGTTCATTTTGGATTTGTTTCGTTGAAATGCAAGAGTTGGAATATTTCAGTAGTGTTTTGTCGTGGCTTACCACGACAAAACAGCGTGTTTACTTAGTAGGTTCAAAACAGCGTGTTCACGTAACAGGTTCACATAGCGTGGCGCACCACGCTAAGTGAACCTAAATGAACCTAACGTGAATACAGTTACTTGAAACAAGGGGGTATTGTAGGTTGGCTGCAGGTGCCCGGGCGAAGGAAAAATCAGTTGTGCTGCCACCTATACCTTAATTGAAATAGATGGTTGCACTTGCTTTAGTAAAAAAAATGAACCTAGCCTTTTGCATGTCCCTTTTTCAGAGAATGTAACAGTGACAAGGTAAACCACGACAAACACTACTGAAATATTCCAACTCTTACATTTCAATAAAAAATAAATCTAAAATGAACATTGAAACATCAAGAGAATGTAACAGTGAGAAGGTAAACCATGACAAAACACTACTGAAATATTCCAACTCTCGCATTTCAACGAAAGAAATCCAAAATGAACTTTGAAAAATCAAGAGAATGTAACTATTACAAGGTAAACCACATTAAAACACTACTGAAATATTCTAACTCTTGCATTTCAACAAAAGAAATCCAAAATAAACTTTGAAAAATCAAGAGAATGTAACTCTGACAAGGTAAACCACATCAAAACACTACTGAAATATTCCAACCCTTGCATTTCAACGAAAGAAATCCAAAATTAACTGTTAATCATTAAGAGAATATAACAATGAAAAGGTAAGCCAAGTAAAAACAGTACTGAAATATTATAACTCTTAAATTTCAATAAAAAAAAAAAAATCTAAAATGAAATTTTAAAAATCAAGGAATGTAACTGTGACAAGGTAAACCATGACAAAACACTACTGAAATATTCCAACTCTTGCATTTCAATGAAAAAAATCCAAAATGAACTGTAAAATATCAAGAGAATGTAACTGTGATAAGGTAAACCACGGCAAAACACTACTGAAATATTCCAATTCTTGCATTTCAACGAAAGAAATCCAAAATAAACTTTGAAAAATCAAGAGAATGTAAATGTGATAAGGTAAACCACGACAAAACACTACTGAAATATTCCAACTCTTGCATTTCAACGAAAGAGATCCTAAATGAACTTTGAAAAATAAAGTGAATGTAATTGTGACAAGGTAAACCCCCACAAAACACTATTGAAATATTCCAACTCTTGCATTTCAATGAAAGAAATCCAAAACGATCTTTGAAAAATCAAGAGAATGTAAAAGTGACAAGGTAAACCACGAAAAAACATTACTGAAATATTCCAACTCTTGCATTTCAATGAAAGACATCCAGAATGAACTTCGAAAAATCAAGAGAATGTAACTATGACAAGGTTAACCACGACAAAACACTACTGAAATATTCCAACTCTTGTATTTCAACGAAAGAAATCCAAAATGAACTTTGAAAAATCAAGAGAATGTAACTGTGACAAGGTAAACCACGAAAAAACACTAGTGAAATATTCCAACTCTCGCATTTCAACGAAAAAAATCCTTAATGAACTTTGAAAAATCAAGAGAATGTAACTGTGACAAGGTAAACCACGACAAAACACTACTGAAATATTCCAACTCTTGCATTTCAACGAAATAAATCCAAAAATGAACTAATCCAAAATGAACTTAAAAAAATTAGAATGTAACTGTGACAAGGTAAAGCACGACAAAACATTACTGAAATATTCCAACTCTTGCATTTCACGAAAGAAATCCAAAATGAACTTTGAAGAATCAAGAGAATGTAACTTTGATAAGGTAAACCACATCAAAACACTACTGAAATATTCCAACTCTTGCATTTGAACGAAAGAAATCCAAAATGAACTTTGAAAAATCAAGAGAATGTAACTGTGAAGATGTAAACCACATCAAAACACTACTGAAATATTCCAACTCTTGCATTTTAATGAAAGAAATCCAAAATGAACTTTGAAAAAACAATAGAATGTAACTGTGACAAGGTAAACCACGACAAAACACTACTGAAATATTCCAACTTGCATTTCAACGAAAGAAATCCAAAAATGAACTTTGAAAAATCAAAAGAATGCAACTGTGACAATGTAAACCACGACAAAACACTACTGAAATATTCTAACTCTTGCATTTCAGCGAAAGAAATCCAAAATGAACTTTGAAAAATCAAGCGAATGTAACTGTGACAAGGTAAACCTTGACAAAACACTACTGAAATACTCCAACTCTTGCATTTCCCGGAAGAAATTCAAAATGAAATTTGAAAAATCAAGAGAATGTAACTGTGACAAGGTAAACCACTACAAAACACTACTGAAATATTCCAACTCTTGCATTTCAAGGAAATAAATCCAAAATGAACTTTGAAAAAAAAGAGAATGTAACTTTGACAAGGTAAACCACGACAAAACACTACTGAAATATTCCAACTCTTGCATTTCACGAAAGAAATCCAAAATGAACTTTGAAAAATGAAGAGAATGTAACTGTGACAAGGTAAACCACGACAAAACACTACTGAAATATTCCAATTCTTGCATTTAAATAAATGAAATTCATAATAAAATTTTAAAAATCAAGAGATTGTAGGCATGATTTGGTGAACAACAAAGAACCACAACTGAAATATTCTAGGTCTAGAATTTAAACGACCAAGATTCAAAATTATCTATAAAATGTCAGGTGAATTCAAGTGTGAGAAGGTTAATTACAAAAAAACACTAATGAAACATTCCAACTCTTGCATTTTAAGCAAAGAAATTCCAAATGATCTTTAAAAAATCAAGAGAATGTAACTGTGACAAGGTAAAGCACGACCAAACACTACTGAAATATTCCAACTCTTGCATTTCAAGGAAAGAAATCCAAAATGAACTTTGAAAAATCATGTGAATGTAACTTTGACAAGGTAAACCACGACAAGACACTACTGATATATTCCAACTCTTGCATTTCAACGAAAAAAATCTAAAATGAACTTTGAAAAGTCTTGAGAATGTAGCTTTGTTATTCAAAAACAAGAGAAAACGCTACTGAAATCTTTAAACTAATGCATTTCGACGAAACAAATCCAAAATGAGCTTCGAAATATCTTGCAATTGTAGGTTGATCTAGGAAAACAATCACAAGAAGCAAATGAATTAATCCAGCTCTTGTATTCCAACGAAAAAAATCCAAAATGGTCGTTGAAAAATCTAGAGAATGTAACTATGACAAGGTAAACCACGAGAAGACACTACTTAAACTTTCCAAGTCTTGAATTTCAACGACAGAAAACCAAAACGATCTTTTGAAAAATCTAAAGAATTTAACTATGTCAAGCTAAATCACGACAAAATACTACTGAAATATTCAAGCTCATGCATGTCAAAAAACAAAATACAAAAGGAGCCTGGAAAAATGTAGAAAATTTAACTTTGACATGGTAAACCACGACAAACACTACTGAAAAATTCCAACTCTTGGATTTCAATAAAAGAAATCCAAAATTAACTTTGAAAAATCAAGAGAATGTAAGTTTGACAAGGTAAACCACAACAAAACACTGCTGAAATATTCCAACTCTTGCATTTCAATGAAAGAAATTCAAAAAAGAACTTCGAAAAATGAAGAGAATGTAACTGTGACAAGGTAATAGCACAACAAAACACTTCCGAAATATTCCAACTCTTGCATTTCAACGAAAGAAATCAAAAATGAACTTTGACAAATCAAGAGAATGTAACTGTGACAGGGCAAACCACGACAAAACACTACTGAAATATTCCAACTCTTGCATTTCAACGAAAGATATCCAAAAAGAACTTTGAAAAATCAAGAGAATGTAACTTTGACAAGGTAAAGCATAACAAAACGCTAATGAAATATTCCAATTCTTTCATTTCAAAGAAAGAAATCCAAAATGAACTTTAAAATCAAGAGATTGTTACTGTGACAAGGTAAGCCACGACAAAACACTACTGAAATATTCCAACTCTTGCATTAGAACAAAAAAAAATCCAAAATGAACTTTGAAAAATCAAGAGAATGTAACTGTGACAAGGTAAACCACGACAAAACACTACTGACATATTTAAACTCTTGCATTTGAACCAAATAAATCCAAAATGAACATTGAAAAATCAAGAGATTGTAATTGTGACAAGGTAAACCATGACAAAACACTACTGAAATATTCCAACTCCTGCATTTCAACGAAAGAAATACAAAATGAACATTGAAAAATCAAGAGAATGTAAGTGTGACAAGGTAAACCACTACAAAACACTACTGAAATATTTAAACTCTTGCATTTGAACCAAAGAAATCCAAAATGTACTTTGAAAAATCAAGAGATTGTAATTGTGACAAGGTAAACCGCGACAAAACACAACTGAAATATTCAAACTAACAAAAGAAATACAAAATGAACTTTGAAAAATCAAGAGAATGTAACTCTGACACGATAAACCACAACAAAACACTACTGAAATATTCCAACTCTTGCATTTCAATGAAAGAAATCCAAAAGGAACTTTGAAAAATCAAGAGAATGTAACTGTGACAAGGTAAAGCACGACAAAACACTACTGAAATATTCCAACTCTTTTATTTCAACGAATGAAATCCCAAATTAACCTTGAAAAATAAAGAAAATGTAAGTGTGAGAAAGTAAACACCTATAAAACACTATTGAAAAATTCTAATTCTAGCATTTCAACGAAAGAAATTCAAGATGAACTTTGAAAAATTAAGAGAATGCAACTGTAACAAGGTAAACCACAACAAAACACTACTGAAATATTCCAACTCTTGCATTTCAACGAAAGAAATCTAAAATGAACTTCGAAAAAATCAAGATAATGTAACTGTGACAAGGTAAACCACTACAAATCATTACTGAAATATTCCAACTCTTGCATTCCAAGAAAAGAAATCCAAAATTAACCTTTAAAAATTAAGAGAATTTAAGTTTGACATGGTAATGCATGACAAAACACTACTAAATATTACAACTCTTGCATTTCAACGAAAGAAATCCAAAAGGAACTTTGAAAAATCAAGAGAATGTAACTGTGACAAGGTAAACCACGACAAAACACTACTGAAATATTCCAACTCTTGCATTTCAATTAAAGAAATCCATAATGAACTTTGAAAAATCAAGAGAATGTGACTTTGAGAAGGTAAACCATGACAAAACACTACTGAAATATTCCAACTCTTGCATTTCAACGAAAGAAATCCAAAATGAACTTTAAAAAAAAGAGAATGTAACTGTGACAAGGTAAACCACGACAAAACAGTACTGAAATATTCCAACTCTTGCATTTCAAGGAATGAAATCCAAAATGAACTTTGAAAAATCAAGAGAATGTAACTGTGACGAGGTAAACCACGACAAAACACTACTGAAGTATTCCAACTCTTGCATTTCAACGAAAGAAATCCAAAAATGAACTAATCCAAAAATGAACTTTGAAAAATCAAGAGAATGTAACTGTGAGAAGGTAAACCACGACAAAACACTACTGAAATATTCCAACTCTTTAATTTCAACGAAAGAAATCCAAAATGAACTTTAAAAAAAAAGAGAATGTAGCTGTGAAAAGGTAAACCACGAAAAAACAATACTGAAATATTCCAACTCTTTCATTTCAATGAAAGAAATCCATAATCGACTGAAAAATCCAAAAAATGTAACAGTGACCCGGTAAAACATAACAAAACACAACTAAAATAATCCAACTCTTGCATTTCAATGAAAGAAATTAGAAATAAACTTTGAAACATCAAGAGACTGTAACAGTGGTATAGTAAACCACGACAAAACCCTACTGAAATATTCCAACTCTTGCATTTCAACGAAAGAAATCCAAAATGAACTTTGAAAAATCAAGAGTATGTAACTGAGACAAGGTAAAGCACGACTAGACACTACTGAAATATTCTAACTCTTGCATTTCAACGAAAGAAATCCAAAATCAACATTCAAAAATGAAGTGAATGTAACTATGACAAGGAAAACCACGACAAAACACTTCTGAAATATTCCAACTCTTGCATTTCAATGACAAAAATCCAAATGAACTTTGAAAAATTAAGAGAATTTAAGTGTGACAAGGTAAGACACAACAAAACACTACTGAAACATTCCAACTCTTGCATTTCAACGAAAGAAAACCAAAATGATTTTTTGAAAAATCAAGAGAATGTAACTATGACAAGGTAAACCACGACAAAACACTACTGAAATATTTCAACTCTTGCATTTCAAAGATAAAAATTCCAAATGAACTTGGAAAAATCAAGAGAATGTAACTGTGACAAGGTAAACCACGACCAAACACTACTGAAATATTCCAACTCTTGTATTTCAAGGAAAGAAATCCAAAATGAACTTTGAAAAATCAAGAGAATGTAACTTTGACAAGGTAATCCACGACAAAACGCTACTGAAATATTCAAACTTGCATTTCAACGAAAGAAATCCAAAAATAAACTTTGAAAAATCAAGGGAATTTAACTCTTACAGTGTAAAACACAAGAAAAAACAACAGATATATTACAGCTCTTGAATTTAAACGAAAAATAACAGAACAGAACTATGAAAAACCAAGAGAATAAAAGTCGGACAAGCTAAACCACGACAAAACACTAAAGAAATATTACAACTCTTGCATTTCAACAAAAGAAATCCAAAATGAACTTTGACAAATCAAGAGAATGTAACTGTGACAGGGCAAACCACGACAAAACACTACTGAAATATTCCAACTCTTGCATTTCACGAAAGAAATCCAAAATGAAATTTTAAAAATCAAGAGAATGTAACTGTGACAAGGTAAACCACGACAAAACACTACTGACATATTTCAACTCTTGAATTTCAACGAAAGAAATCCAAAATGAACTTTGAAAAATCAAGAGATTGTAATTGTGACAAGGTAAGCCACGACAAAATACTACTGAAATATTCCAACTCTTGCATTAGAACAAAAAAAAATCCAAAATGAACTTTGATAAATCAAGAGAATGAAACTGTGACAAGGTAAACCACAACAAAACACTACTGAAATATTCCAACTCTTGCATTTCAACGAAAGAAATCCAAAAGGAACTTTGAAAAATCAAGAGAATGTAACTATGACAAGGTAAACCACGACAAAACACTACTGAAATATTCCAACTCTTGCACTTCAAGGAAAGAAATCCAAAATGAACTTTAAAAAAAAAGGAATGAAACTGTGAAAAGGTAAACCACGACAACACACTACTGAAATATTCTAGTACTTGCATTTCAACGAAAGAAATTCAAAAGGAAATTGGAAAAATACATATAGTATAACTGTGACAAGGTAAACCGCAACAAAACACTACTGAAATATTCCAAGTCTTGCATTTCAAGGAAAGGAATCCAAAAATGAACTAATCCAAAAATTAATTTTTAAAAATCAAGAGAATGTAACTGTGATAAGGTAAACCACGACAAAACACTACTTAAATATTCCAACTATTTTATTTAAACGAAAGAAATCCAAAATTAACTTTAAATAAAAAGAAAATGTAGCTGTGACAAGGTAAACCACGACAAAATACTACTGAAATATTCCAACTCATGCATTTCAAAAAAAGAAATCCATAATGAACTTTGAAAAATCAAGAGAATGTAACTGTAACAAGGTAAACCACGACAAAACACTACTGAATTATTCCAACTCTTGCATTTCAACCACAGAAATTCAAAAATGAACTAATCCAAAAATGAACTTTTAAAAATCAAGAGAATGTAACTGTGATAAGGTAAACCACGACAAAACACTACTGAAATATTCCAACTCTTGTATTTCAACGAAAGAAATCCAAAATGAACTTTAAAAAAAAAGAAAATGTAGGTGTGACAAGGTAAAACACGACAAAACACTACTGAAATATTCCAACTCTTGCATTTCAACAAAAGAAATCCAGTTTAGACTGAACAATCCATAAAATGTAATTTAGACTCGATAAAGCATGACATAACATAACTGAAATAATACAGCTCATTCATTTCAACTAAAGAAATCCAAAATTAAATTTTATAATTAAAGGAACTTTCAGTTCAATAAGGTAAACCACGACAAAACACTACTGAAATATTCCAAGTCTTTCATTTCAATGAAAGAAATCCAAAATGAACTATGAAAAATGATGAGAATGTATCTGTGACAAGGAAAACCATGACAAAACACTACTGAAATATTACAACTCTTGCATTTCAATGAAATAAATCCAGAATGAACTTTGAAAAATAAAGAGAATGTAACTGTGACAAGGTAAACCACATCAAAACACTACTGAAATTTTACAACTCTTTCATTTCAAAGAAAGAAAACCAAAATGATATTTTGAAAAATCAAGAGAATGTAACTATGACAAGGTAAACCACGACAAAACACTACTGAAATATTCCAACTCTGGCATTTCAACGAAAGAAATCCAAAATGAACTTGGAAAAATCAAGAGAATGTAACTGTGACAAGGTAAACCACGACCAAACACTACTGAAATATTCCAACTCTTGTATTTCAAGGAAAGAAATCCAAAATGAACTTTGAAAAATCAAGAGAATGTAACTTTGACAAGGTAATCCACGACAAAACGCTACTGAAATATTCAAACTTGCATTTCAACGAAAGAAATCCAAAAATAAACTTTGAAAAATCAAGAGAATGTAACTCTGACACTGTAAACCACGACAAAACACAACAGATATAATCCACGTCTTGAATTTCAATGAAAAATATTCGAAATGAAATTTGAAAAATCAAGGAAATGAAACTCGGACTATCTAAACCACGACAAAACACTAATGAAATATTACAACTCTTACATTTCAACGGAAGAAATTGAAAATGAACTTTGAAAAATCAAGAGAATGTAACTGTGACAGGGCAAACCACAACAAAACACTACTGAAATATTCCAACTCTTGCATTTCACGAAAGAAATCAAAAATTAAATTTTAAAAATAAAGAGAATGAAACTGTGAAAAGGTAAACCACGACGAAACACTACTGACATATTTCAACTCTTGCATTTCAACGAAAGAAATCCAAAATGAACTTTGAAAAATCAAGAGATTGTAATTGTGACAAGGTAAGCCACGACAAAATACTACTGAAATATTCCAACTCTTGCATTAGAACAAAAAAAAATCCAAAATGAACTTTGATAAATCAAGAGAATGAAACTGTGACAAGGTAAACCACAACAAAACACTACTGAAATAGTCCAACTCTTGCATTCCTATAAAATAAAACCCAAATAAACTTTTAAAAATCAAGAGAATGTAACACTGAAACGGTATATCACAATAAAAACCTTGTGCAATATTCAAACTCATGCATTTCACCGAAAGAAATACAAAATGAATTTTGAAAACTCAAGAGAATGTAACTGTGATAAGGTAAACCCCGACAAAACACTACTGAAATATTCCAACTCTTGCATTTCAATGAAAGAAATCCAAAATGAACTTTGAATAATCAAGAGAATGTAACTATGACAAGGTAAACCACAACAAAACGCTACTGAAATATTCCAACTCTTGCACTTCAATGAAAGAAATCCAGAATGAACTTTGAAAAATCAAGAGAATGTAACTATGACAAGGTAAACCACAACAAAACGCTACTGAAATATTCCAACTCTTGCATTTCAACGAAAGAAATCCAAAATGAACTTTGAAAAATCAAGAGAATGCAACTGTGACAAGGTAAACCACGACAAAACACTACTGAAATATTCCAACTCTTGCATTTCAATGAAAAAAATCCCAAATGAACATTGAAAAATCAATAGAATGTAAGTGTGACCAGGTAAAGCACGACAAAACACTACTGAAATATTCCAATTCTTGCATTTCAACGAAAAAAATTCAACATGAACTTTGAAAAATCAAGAGAATGTAATTGTGAGATAGTAAACCATGACAAAACACTACTGAAATATTCCAACTCTTGCATTTCAACAAAAGAAATCCAAAATGAACTTTGAAACATCAAGAGAATGTAAGTGTGACAAGGTAAACCACGACACAAACCTTCTGAAATATTCCAACTCATGCATTTCTATGAAAGAAACCGTGAATAAGCTTTAAAAAATCAAGAGAATGTATGTGTGACAAGATAAACCACGACACTACACTACTGAAATATTCCAAATCTTAAATTTCAACAACTGAAATTCAAAATGAACTTTGAAAAATCAAGAGAATGTAACTTCGACAAGGTAAACCACAACAAAACACTACTGAGATATTCCAACTCTTGCATTTCAATGAAAGAAATACAAAATGAACTTTGAAAAATCAAGAGAATGTAACTATGACAAGGTAAACCACGACAAAACGCTACTGAAATATTCCAACTCTTGCATTTCAAGGACAGAAATACAAAATGAACTTTGAAAAATCAAGAGAATGTAACTGTGACAAGGTAAACCACGACAAAACACTATTGAAATATTCCAACTCTTGCATTTCAACGAAAGAAATCCAAAATGAACTTTGAAAAATCAAGAGAATGTAACTGTGATAAGCTAAACCACGACAAAACACTACTGAAATATTCCAACTCTTGCATTTCACGAAAGAAATCCAAAATGAACTTTAAAAACTCAAGAGAATGTAACTCTGACAAGGTAAACCACGACAAAACACTACTGAAATATTTCAACTCTTGCATTTCAACGAAAGAAATCCGAAATGAACTTTGAAAAATCAAGAGAATGTAATTGTGAGAAGGTAAACCACTACAAAACACTACTGAAATATTCCAACTCTTGCATTTCAACAAAAGGAATCCAAAATGAACTTTGAAAAATCAAGAGAATGTAACGTTGACAAGGTAAAGCACAACAAATGACTACTGAAATATTCAAACTCCTGTATTTCAACGAAAAAAATCAAAAAATGAATTTTTTCCAAAATGAACTTTGAAAAATCAAGAGAATGTAGCTTTGACAAGGTAAACCACAACAAAACACTACTGAAATATTCAAACTCTTGCATTTCAACAAAAGAAATCCAAAATGAACTTTGAAAAATCAAGAGAATGTAGCTTTGACAAGGTAAACCACGGCAAAACACTACTGAAATATTCCAATTCTTGCATTTCAACGAAAGAAATCCCAAATGAACTTTGAAAAATGAAGAGAATGTAACTGTGACAAGGTAAACCACGACCAAAAACTACTGAAATATTCCAACTCTTGCATTTCAAGGAAAGAAATCCAAAATGAACTTTGAAAAATCAAGAGAATGTAACTTTGACAAGGTAAACCACATCAAAACACTACTGAAATATTCCAACTCTTGTATTTCAACGAAGGAAAACCAAAATGAACTTTGAAAAAATAAGAGAATGTAACTGTGACAAGGTAAACCACGACAAAACACTACTGAAATATTCCAACTTGCATTTCAACGAAAGAAATCCAAAAATAAACTTTGAAAAATCAAGGGAATGTAACTGTGACACTGTAAACCACGACAAAACACTACTGAAATATTCCAACTCTTGCATTTCAACGAAAGAAATCAAAAATTAACTTTGAAAAATCAAGAGAATGTAACTGTGACAAGGTAAACCACGACAAAACACTAATGAAATATTCCAACTCTTGCATTTCAACGAAAGAAATCCAAAATGAACTTTGAAAAATCAAGAGAATGTCACTGTGACAGGGCAAACCACGACAAAGCACTACTGAAATATTCCAACTCTTGCATTTCACGAAAGAAATCCAAAATGAACTTTGAAAAATCAAGAGAATGTAACTGTGACAAGGTAAAACACGACAAAACACTACTGACATATTTCAACTCTTGCATTTCAACGAAAGAAATCCAAAATGAACTTTGAAAAATCAAGAGAATGTTATTGTGACAAGGTAAACCACGACAAACCACTACTGAAATATTCCAACTCTTGCATTTCAACAAAAGAAATACAAAATGAACTTTGAAAAATCAAGCGAATGTAACTGTGACATGGTAAACCACTACAAAACACTACTGAAATATTCATACTCTTGCATTTCAACGAAAGAAATCCAAAATCAACTTGTAAAAATCAAGAGAAAGTAACTATGACAAGGTAAACCACGACAATACACTACTGAAATATTCCAACTCTTGCATGTCAACGACAGAAATCCGAAATGAACTTTGAAAAATCAAGAAAATGTATTCGTGACAAAATAAACCATAATATAACACTAGTGAAAAAATACAACTCTTGCATTTCAAGGAAAGAAATCCAAAAAGAACTTTTAAACATCCTGGGAATGTAACAGTGGCATAATTAACCACAACAAAACACTACTGAAATATTCCAACTCTTGCCTTTCAATGAAAAAAATCAAAAGTGAACTTTGAAAATTAAGAGAATTTAACTGTGACAAGGTAAACCACGTCAAAACACTACTGAAATATTCCAACTCTTGCATTTCAACGACAGAAATTTAAAATGAACTTTGAAAAAGTAAGAGAATTTAAGTGTGAAATGGTAAACCACGACAGAACACTACCGAAATTTTCCAACTCTTGCATTTCAACGAAAGAAATTCAAAATGAACTTTAAAAAATCAAGAGAATGTAACTGTGACAAGGTAAACCACGA
The DNA here is from genome assembly GCF_049724085.1 of Artemia sp. Qi Xiang Cuo. Classification (NCBI taxonomy): domain Eukaryota; kingdom Metazoa; phylum Arthropoda; class Branchiopoda; order Anostraca; family Artemiidae; genus Artemia; species Artemia sp. Qi Xiang Cuo. The sequence continues at coordinate 47,608,659 of NC_142803.1, forward strand.
CAAAACACTACTGAAATATTCCAACTCTTGCATTTCAATGAAAAAATACCAAAATGAACTTTTAAAAATCAAGAAAATGTAACTGTGATAAGCTAAACCACGACAGAACACTACTGAAATATTCCAACTCTTGCATTTCACGAAAGAAATCCAAAATGAACTTTGAAAAATCAAGAGAAGGTAACTGTGACAAGGCAAAGCACGAGAAAACACCACTGAAATGTTCCAACTCTTGCATTTCAATGAAAGAAATCTAAAATGAACTTTGAAAAATCAAGAGAACGTAACTATGACAGGGTAAACCACGACAAAACACTACTGAAATATTCCAACTCTTGCATTTCAAGGAAAGAAATTCCAAAATGAACTTTTAAAAATCAAGATAATGTAAGTATGTCAATGTAAACCATGACAAAGCACTACTGAAATATTCCAACTCTTGCATTTCAACGAAAGAAATAGAAAACAAACTTTGAAAAATCATGAGAATGTAAGTGTGACAAGATAAACAATGACAAAACACTACTGAAATATTCCAACTCTTGCATTTCAATGAATAAAATCCATAATGAACTTTGAAAAATCAAGAGAATGTAACTGTGACAAGGTAAACCACGACAAAACACTACTGAAATATTCCAACTCTTGCATTTCAACGAAAGAAATCCAAAAATGAACTAATCCAAAATGAACTTTAAAAAAAAAGAGAATGTAACTGTGACAAGGTAAAGCACGACAAAACAGTACTGAAATATTCCAACTCTTGCATTTCACGAATGAAATCCAAAATGAACTTTGAAAAATCAAGAGAATGTAACTGTAACAAGATAAACCACAACAAAACACTACTGAAATATTCCAACTCTTGCATTTTAACGAAAGAAATCCAAAATGAACTTTGAAAAATCAAGAGGATGTAACTGTGACAAGGTAAACCACAAAAAAACACTACTGAAATATTCCAACTCTTGCATTTCAATGAAAAAAATCCAAAATGAACTTTGAAAAATTAAGAGATTTTAACTTTTAAATGATAAACCAATACAAAACACTACTGAATTATTACAAGTCTTGCATTTCAACGAAAGAAAAACAAAATGAACTTAGAAAAATAAGCAAAAGATAAGTATGACAAGGTAAAGCACAACATAATACAACTGAAATATTCCAAATCTTGCATTTCAAGGAAATAAATCCAAAATGAACTTTGAAGAATCAAGAGAATGTAACTTTGACAAGGTAAACCACATCAAAACACTACTGAAATATTCCAACTCTTGCATTTGAACGAAAGAAATCCAAAATGAACTTTGAAAAATCAAGAGAATGTTACTGTGAAAAAGTAAACCAAATCAAAACACTACTGAAATATTCCAACTCTTGCATTTCAACAAAAGAAATCCAAAATGAACTTTGAAAAAACAAGAGAATGTAACTGTGACAAGGTAAACCACGACAAAACACTACTGAAATATTCCAACTTGCATTTCAACGAAAGAAATCCAAAAATGAACTTTGAAAAATCAAAAGAATGTAACTGTGACAAGGTAAACCACGACAAAACACTACTGAAATATTCTAGCTCTTGCACTTCAATGAAAGAAATCCAAAATGAACTTTGAAAAATCAAGAGAATGTAACTATGACAAGGTAAACCACGACAAAACGCTACTGAAATATTCCAACTCTTGCATTTCAACGAAAGAAATCCTAAATGAACTTTGAAAAATCAATAGAATGTAACTGTGACAAGGTAAACCACGACAAAACACTACTGAAATATTCCAACTCTTGCATGTCAACGAAAGAAATCAAAAATGAACTTTGAAAAATCAAGAGAATGTAACTGTGATAAGCTAAACCACGACAAAACACTACTGAAATATTCCAACTCTTGCATTTCACGAAAGAAATCCAAAATGAACTTTGAAAAATCAAGAGAATGTAACTGTGACAAGGTAAACCAAGGCAAAACACTACTGACATATTTCAACTCTTGCATTTCAACGAAAGAAATCCAAAATGAACTTTGAAAAATCAAGAGAATGTAAGTGTGAGAAGGTAAACCACGACAAAACACTACTGAAATCTTCCCACTCTTGCATTTCAATGAAAGAAATCCAAAATTAACTTTGAAAAATCTAGAGAATGTAACTGTGACAAGGTAAACCACGACAAAACACTACTGAAATATTTCAATTCTTGCATTTCAATAAAAAAAATCCAAAATGAACTTTGGAAAATCAAAAGAATGTAACTTTGACAAGGTAAGGAATGACCAAAAACTACTGAAATATTCCAACTCTTGTATTTCAAGGAAAGAAATCCAAAATGAACTTCGAAAAATCAAGATAATGTGGAGAAATCAAAAATGAACTTTGAAAAATCAAGAGAATGTAACTTTGACAAGGTAAACCACATCAAAACACTACTGAAATATTCCAACTCTTGTATTTCAACGAAGGAAATCCAAAATGAACTTTGAAAAATTGAGAGAATGTAACTGTGACAAGGTAAACCACAACAACACACTACTGAAATATTCCAAATCTTGTATTGCAACGAAAGAAATCCAAAATGAACTTTGAAAAAACAAGAGAATGTAACTGTGACAAGGTAAACCACGACAAAACACTACTGAAATATTCCAACTTGCATTTCAACTCTTGCATTTCAACAAAAAAAATCAAGAGAATATAACTGTGACAAGGTAAACCACGACAAAACACTACTGAAATATTCCAACTCTTACATTTCAACGAAAAATATTCAAAATGAACTTTGAATGATCAAAAGAAGGTAACAGTGACAAGGTAAACCATGATAAAACTCTAATGGTGGGAGGGAGATCAAAAAGTTGGGGGAAAGGGTCCTTCTGTATCTCAAATGCGCAAAAAAAAGTTTTAAAAAATGGGGGGCAAAAAAATGGAGGGCCCTTTGGGGGCACCGGGGGCACCGGGAGGCCCTTTGGGGGTGCCAGGGGCCTTTGGGGTTGGGGCATGGGGGCCCTCCGGGGTTGGGGTAAGGGACCTTACGACACTGTTCAAATGGAACTTGTGTATTATAACGACCACAGAGTTTCACCCCAAATCATCTTCTAAATCATCTTCTAACATCATCTTCTAAAATGTCTCAAACGGTTTCGCCCAAATAATCCCTAAACGTAATTTGTGCGTGTTCCCTTTGTTTTGGCATCCCTGCACTGTCACATTTGAAATTCCCATGAAAAAATTCCCACGTTAATCTTTTCATCTCTAAGGTGTTCTTGGTTACTCTATTAAGGCTTCGATAGAATATTAATTTATCGCTAAGCCTAAAGAACAGAGATGCCATATTTAAAAATATAATGCTGAGATGTCACCTAGTTTTTATATTGATCAAAACGTATTTTGCCGGTTATCAACAGCCAAAACCTACTACGCATATACTAGAATTGTAAATCTTAGTATCTACATCCAGCAGGAATATGAGTGGCAAAACCTGGCATTTGCGGCGAAAGCCGAGCAGGCGAAACCAAGCATCTACGGATTTAGCAAAACAACAGCAACAATTCATCACGATCACCACTTCCTTCTGTTTACTTTTTTGCAAGAAGAATAATGAAGTCTGAAGAATAATGAAGGGTTTTAATAATAGTAGAGGAGAAGTGCTTGCAAGACTGGCAGTCCAAATAGCAAAGGAAACAGCTAAAAATAGAATTTCTGAGTAAGTAGAACTTGTATTTTTGTGTCTGTCTGAACCTGACTTACAGGGGGGCTACAATATTCACAGGTTCAATTTATGTAGTCTTTGTTAGAATGAAATACTTTATTCAAGTAGAGGACCAGGCTAATAGATCGTTATCTACTGTACAACACTAGACCCAAATGGCTTTCTTCCATTCTGTGTTTCTTGAGATGTTTCAAGATATTGAACCTTTGAAGCACATTGAACCATCGTAGCCCTCCTGAAGTAAACCAGACCTTGATAAGAAAAAGTGTGCTAACTTGCGTCAGCAAGTTAGTGCACAAGGTCTTCGGTATCTCGTTGAGTCGTGGGTACTGCAGTCTCATCCCTAAGCTGCAAAAACTACTTTGTCGAGTTTATCCTACAAGACAACTGGTTCACATTCCATCTTCAGGTACGGTTTGTTTGTTTTTATTTTGTGTGTTACTCAAGGGTTGCTTCCGTCTTTTGGTTTCAGCAATTCGGCGTTGCTGTTGCGCTAAGCTGAAATCATCTTATATTCTATCTATATTATGCTCCTATATTATCCTCTTTTCATTAGTTTGAGAATTTATGATAAATCTCGTCGGATGTCAAATTATTTACCCTCCTGCGCAACATTTGTATCCCAAGCCGCAAAGGTTTGAATCCAGTCGGCAAATATTTCTGGCAGTTTCGAAAAGGCTCAGAACTCAAGAAAACTGATGTTGAGCTTTTACAATTGGAAGTGCTGGCTCACTACAGCCTGTAGTAATTTCTGCAAAAAATTATGAATACAGTACAAAAAAATATCTGCATTAGACAATGTAAAAGACAAATTATGTGTTTCCTATTTTAATTTTGGTCAAGCAGCTGCAGAAAGTGATGAAGTCTTCAGACAACCTACTGCTGTAAGAAGTTCAGCTGAGCAGACGACAGCTTAAAAAGATACCCAGATTGAAAAAGACCGTTCTGTTAATGAATCTGAACTTCCAGTGTATCATGAGTTGCAACCATTGTTCATTGATAGTATTTGTGCCATTTGACACGCCATGCAGTAGAGTGACTGAAACTCTTGTAGCCAATGAACAGATCAATAATAGTGAAGATTTGAGGAATGCCAGTAGTTATGAGGAAAACAGAGCCGATTATTGTACTGGTTGAGATCAGCTGCAAGGAAACAGTCAAGATATACGAGAACAAAGAAATAGGGAAGCAAGAATTTTGTCAGCAAATGATAACACAAATTATGAAATAAATGATACTGGACATCAACAAAATATGAATACAGAGCACCCTAGAAGAAAAAGAAACAGAAGTGAAGAGGCACAAAAAAACATTGGGACCAGAAAAGAAATCTGGGAAAGTTTATGGAAAAAAGGCTATGCATCAAGAACCAAATTTCTGGCCAGCTCTGTCAGGCTGGAGTACATAAAAAGACGGACGATAGAAGGTGACTCCGGAATACCAATTGACGAAGTTGTGTATCGTCATCAGCTATTCCAGCTTAGAAAATGAATACAACCACTATTTTACGATTTTCTCAGAAACTTGAAAAATGTAGATACTTGGTTTCGGCAGAGGACAGTTGAGGGGGGTTAGTTGCCCTCCAATCGCTTTCGACTTTCAAAAAGAGCACCAGCTCTTAGAATTTCCAATCGAATGAGTTCTTTTGAAGTTTCTACGACAAAGCTTTCTATAAAAACCTTATATGCCCCCATGGCATAACTTACAACCCGTGCCCTGAGTGCTTTAGGGGGAGTTTCCTCCTCAAAAACATAATTTCCTTCTGGAAATCTACTACGTAAAACAAAATGGCTATCTTAAAATTTTGATTGGATGTGCTTGGGGAAATGGTGGGCGTGGAAAAGGTGTTAGCTGCCTTCTATTCCCTTTTGACGCTGAATAAAAGGCACTGGAACTCTCGATTTTCAATAGAATGAGCCCCCTTTGCAGTTTATATGACGACCTTTTCCATATGAAGTGCCTCTGTAACTGTGACAAGGTAAACCACAACAAAACACTACTGAATTATTCCAACTCTTGCATTTCAGCGAAAGAGATCCAAAATGAACTTTAAAAAATCAAGAGAATGTAACTGTGGCAAGGTAAACCACGACAAAACACTGCTGAAATATTCCAACTCTTGGATTTCAACGAAAGAAATCCAAAATGAACTTTGAAAAATCAAGAGAATGTAACTGTGACAAGGTAAACCACGACAAAACACTACTGACATATTTCAACGAAAGAAATCCAAAATGAACTTTGAAAAATCAAGAGAATGTAATTGTGAGACGGTAAACCACGACAAAACACTACTGAAATATTCCAACTCTTGCATTTCAACAAAAGAAATCCAAATGAACTTTGAAAAATCAAGAGAATGTAACTGTGACAAGGTAAACCACAAAAAAACACCATTAAAATATTCCAACTCTTGCATTTCAATGAAAGATATCCAAAATGAACTTTGAAAAATCAAGAGAATGTAACTGTGACAAGGTAAACCACGACAAAACACTACTGAAATATTTTAACTCTTGCATTTCAAGGAAAGAAATCCAAAATGAACTTTGAAAAATCAAGAGAACGTAACTGTGACAAGGTAAACCACGACAAAACACTACTGACATATTTCAATTCTTGCATTTCAACGAAAGAAATCCAAAATGAACTTTGAAAAATCAAGAGAATGTAATTGTGAGAAGGTAAACCACGACAAAACACTACTGAAATATTCCAACTCTTGCATTTCAACAAAATAAATCAAAAATAAAATTTGAAAAATCAAGAGAATGTAACTGTGACAAGGTAAACCACTACAAAAAACTACTGAAATATTCCAACTCTTGCATTTCAATGAAAGAAATTCAAAATGAAGTTTGAAAAATCAAGAGAATGTAACTGTGACAAGGTAAACCGCGACAAAACGCTACCGAAATATTCCAACTCCTGCATTTCAACGAAAGAAATCCGAAATGAACTTTGAAAAATCAAAAGAACGTAACTGTGACAAGATAAACCACGACAAAACACTACTGACATATTTCAACTCTTGCATTTCAACGAAAGAAATCCAAAATGAACTTTGAAAAATCAAGCAAATGTAACTGTGACACGGTAAACAACAACAAAACATTACTGAAATATTCCAACTCTTGCACTTCAATGAAAGAAATCCAAAATGAACTTTGAAAAATCAAGAGAATGTAACTATGACAAGGTAAACCAAGACAAAACGCTACTGAAATATTCCAACTCCTGCATTTCAACGAAAGAAATCCGAAATGAACTTTGAAAAATCAAGAGAATGTAACTGTGACAAGATAAACCACGACAAAACACTACTGAAAAATTCTAACTCTTACATTTCAACGAAAGAAATTCAAAATGATCTTTGAAAAATCAAGAGAATGTAAAAGTTGCAAGGTAAACAACGAGAAAAAACTTCTAAAATATTCCAACTCTTGCATTTCAACGAAAGAAATCCAAAATGAGCTTTGAAAAATCAAGAGAATGTAACTCTGACAAGGTAAACCACAACAAAACACTACTGAAATATTCCAACTCTTGCATTTCAACGAAAAAAATCAAAAGGAACTTTGAAAAATCAAGAGAATGTAACTGTGACAGGGTAAACCACGACAAAACACTACTGAAATATTCCAACTCTTGCATTTCAACGAAAGAAATCCAAAATGAACTTTAAAACATCAAGGCAAAGTAAATGTGATACGTTAAACAAAAGCAAAACGCTGTTGAGGTATTCCAACTCTTGAATTTCAACTAAAGAAATCCAAAATTAAAAATGAAAATTCAAGTGAATGTAAGTGTGACAAGGTAAACCACGACAAAACACTACTTAAATATTCCAACTCTTGCATTTCAACGAAAGAAATTCAAAAGAACTTTGAATAATCAAGAGAATGTAACTGTGACAAGGTAAACCACGACAAAACACTACTGAAATATTCCAACTCTTGTATTTCAACGAAAGAAATTCAAAATGAACTTTGAAAAATCAAGAGAATGTAACTGTGACAAGGTAAACCACGACAAAACACTACTGAAATATTCCAACTCTTACATTTCAACGAAAAAAATTCAAAATGAACTTTGAATGATCAAGAGAATGTAACAGTGACAAGGTAAACCATGATAAAACACTAATGGTGGGAGCGGGATCAAAAAGTTGGGGGGAGGGGTCCTTCTGTGTCTCAAATGCGCAAAAAAAGTATTAAAAAATGGGGGGCCGAAAATGGAGGGCCCTTTGGGGGCCCCGGGGGCACCGGGAGGCCCTTTAGGGGCGCCAGAGGCCCTTTGGGGGCACCTGGGGGCGTTTGGGGTTGGGGCAGGGGGGCCCTCCGGGGTTGGGGTAAGGGACCTTACGACACTGTTCAAATGGAACTTGTGTATTATAACGACCACAGAGTTTCACCCCAAATCATCTTCTAAATCATCTTCTAACATCATCTTCTAAAATGTCTCAAACTGTTTTGCCTAAACCATCTTCTAAAATGTCTCAAACTGTTTTGCCTAAATTATCTTCTAAAATGTCTCGAACTGTTTCGCCTAAATCATCTTCTAAAATGTCTCAAACGGTTTCGCCCAAATAATCCCTAAACGTAATTTGTGCGTGTTCCCTTTGTGTTGGCATTCCTGCGCTGTCACATTTGAAATTCCCATGAAAAAATTCCCACGTTAATCTTTTCATCTCTAAGGTGTTCTTGGTTACTCTATTAAGGCTTCGATAGAATATTAATTTATCGCTAAGCCTAAAGAACAGAGAAGCCATATTTAAAAATATAATGCTGAGATGTCACCTAGTTTCTATATTGATCAAAACGTATTTTGCCGGTTATCAACAGCCAAAACCTACTACGCATATACTAGAATTGTAAATCTTAGTATCTACATCCAGCAGGAATATGAGTGGCAAAACCTGGCATTTGCGGCGAAAGCCGAGCAGGCGAAACCAAGCATCTACGGATTTAGCAAAACAACAGCAACAATTCATCACGATCACCACTTTCTTCTGTTTGTTTTTTTGGAAGAAGAATAAAGAAGTCTGAAGAATAATGAAGGGTTTTAATAATAGTAGAGGAGAAGTGCTTGCAAGACTGGCAGTGCAAATAGCAAAAGGAAAAAGCTGAAAATAGAAATGTCGAGTAAGTAGAACTTGTATTTTCGTGTCTGTCTGAACCTGACTTACAGGGGGGCTACAATATTCACAGGTTCAATTTATGCAGTCTCTGTTAGAATGAAATACTTACTTCAAGTAGAAGACCAGGCTAATAGATCGTTATCTACTCTACAACACTAGACCCAAATGGCTTTCTTCCATTCTGTGTTTCTTGAGATGTTTCAAGATATAAAACCTTTGAAGCACATTGAACCATCGTAGCCCTCCTGAAGTAAACCAGACCTTGATAAGAAAAAGTGTGCTAACTTGCGTCAGCAAGTTAGCGCACAAGGTCTTCGGTATCTCGTTGAGTCGTGGGTACTGCAATCTCATCCCTAAGCTGCAAAAACTACTCTTTCGAGTTTTTCCTACAAGACAACTGGTTCACATTCCATCTTCAGGCACGGTTTGTTTGTTTTTATTTTGTGTGTTACTCAAAGATTTCTTCCGTCTTTTGATTTCAGCAATTCGGTGTTGCTGTTGCGCTAAGCTTAAATCATCTTATATTCTATCTATATTATGCTCCTATATTATCCTCTTTTCATTAGTTTGAGAATTTTTGATAAATCTCGCCGGATGTCACAATATTTACCCTCCTGCGCAATATTTGTATCCCAAGCCGCAATTTTTAAATCCTGTCGGCAAATTTTTTTGGCAGTTTCGAAAAGGCTAAGAACTCAAGAAAACTGATGTTGAGCTTTTACAATTGGAAGTGCTGGCTCACTACAGCCTGTAGTAATTTCTGCAAAAAATTATGAATACAGTACAAAAAAATATCTGCATTAGACAATGTAAAAGACAAATTATGTGTTTCCTATTTTAAGTTTGGTCAAGCAGCTGCAGAAAGTGATGAAGTCTTCAGACAACCTACTGCTGTAAGAAGTTCAGCTGAGCAGACGAAAGCTTACAAAGATACCCAGATTGACAAAGACCGTTCTGTTAATGAATCTGAACTTCCAGTGTATCATGAGTTGCAACCATTGTTCATTGATAGTATTTGTGCCATTTGACACGCCATGCAGTAGAGTGACTGAAACTCTTGTAGCCAATGAACAGATCAGTAATAGTGAAGTTTTTAGGAATGCCAGTAGTTCTGAGGAAAACAGAGCCGATTAATGTACTGGTTGAGATCAGCTGCAAGAATACAGTCAAGACATACGAGAACAAAGAAATACGGAAGCAAGAATTGTGTCAGCAAATGATAACACAAATTATGAAATAAATTATACTGAACAGCAACAAAATATGAATACAGAGCACCCTAGAAGAAAAAGAAACAGAAGTGAAGAGGTACAAAAAAACATTGGGACCAGAAAAGAAATCTGGGAAAGTTTATGGAAAAAAGGCTATGCATCAAGAACCAAATTTCTGGCCGGCTCTGTCAGGCTGGAGTGCATAAAAAGACGGCCGATAGAAGTTTACACTCAATCAGTTAAAATGAAAGTAGGCACTACTATCTTCCGATGAAAGATAACAATGTGGTATTGAAGATGCAAGTTTGCAAGAAACTGTTCATGAATATTTTTGGGTTTAAATTAGTTTCTTATCTAACTGAATTGAGGAAGAGGAAGAAAACTGGGCTAGTTGGCGAGCGCATAATGGATTTCAGGGGTAGGCAGCGTCCTCAAAACAAGCTACTACCAGAATTAGTTGAGAATGTGAAAAATCATATCATTTCTTTTGGATCCTCTACGTCTAATTACCGTCGCAAAAATGCACCAAACATCAGATATCTGCCATCTTCTTTGACGGTTGATCTAATACATCAGGACTTTGTTACTAAGAATCGAGTACCAATTGTTTTGCACGACACTTACAGATGTCAGTTTGGAAAGAAATGAACATTTTGGTAAAGATGCCAGCATGCAATGTTTGTCCTGAGTGTGAAAAGTACAATCTCATGGAGAACGATGATAGCAGCACAGAAAATAGCAGCGATGAAGGTGTTAACGGAGAATTTTAACCTTCAACTGCTGATACAAAAAAGACTCACGATGCTGATGTTTCCAGGGAAAACTGGCAAAAACACATTGAACAAGCACGGAAGGCTAAACATGCCTATCAATGTGACACAGCTGAAGGTGGAGAAACTGGAATATCTGCATTCCTAGTTGACTCTGCAAAAAGTAATTCTGTTACCCGACATGCCGGGGAACAAAGAAGCAATATTCTTTAGTCGTCTTGTTGTCTACAATGAAACATTCACTCGTGTTGACCAGTATGATGCAGCGTCTTTAAGAAAAGGCCTTTCTTTTTGTGCGCTGTGGCACGAAGCTTTGAGGGGCATGGGTTCCAAAAACATAGGGGATTCTGTTCATACTGTAGTTACAGCAAAGAGGGATGTCCAGGAACTCATATTCTGGATGGACAATTGTTCAAATCAGAATAAGAACTGCGTGCTTTATACTTCTCTTGTGATGATGGTCAACAGAGAAGAAGGGCCCAAGAGGATAACGTTAAAGTATCTGAAAAAAGGGCACATGCACAATGCAGCAGATGGCATACATGCCAACATTGAAACGAAAATGAGAAAAAAGGAGACATGCTGTGACTTCCCTGACTTTGTTGAGTGTGTTGCAAACTGCAGGCAGGGGTTTTCTGCAATAGAGTTAAAGAATTTCAGGGATTGGTAATCCAAGAAAAGAACCCCCGGTAAAAAGAATTTACCCTTACCAGATTTAGAGTCAATTGCTGCAGCTATCTTTCAAAAGGGGTTCCGCGGCATGAAATTCCTCCAAGATTTCGACAAAGAGGAAAATCAATGCTTGTTTTTTCAGAAGAAATTCAATATTAAGCAGCTTCCCGAGCCCTGCTCTGTTCCTAGGGATGTTCAAAGCCAGAAACAAAATTTTCAACTGTTAACAAGCTGTGTCCGATGATACTGGCAAATCAAAGGAAATTTTGGAAGGAGCTTCCGGTTTCCGACGAAAGCCTAGATCTCATCGAGGATGAATACGACCCATACAAGGAATGAACCTCTTTGATAAGACATGTGTTCATTTCTCCTTTCTTTTTATTCGAATTAGCAATTTATCTTTATTGTTACTTCAAGATCTTTATTTAAAATAAAATTTGGTGTGAATAGTAGGTTTTGGTAGTGCAATACTCAGTTTATTAGAAAAGAAAACCTCTTCGAAAACCTAGTATCTACATTTACTGAAGTTTTAAAAAGAAAAGTGTGCAAAAAAAAATGCTTGTCACTACTAAGCTGACTCCGGAATACCAATTGACGAAGTTGTGTATCGTCATCAGCTATTCCAGCTTAGAAAATGAAAACAACCACTATTTTATGATTTTCTCAGAAACTTGAAAAATGTAGATACTTGGTTTCGGCAGAGGACAGCCGAGGGGGGTTAGTTGCCCTCCAATCGCTTTCGACTTTCAAAAAGGGGACCAGCCCTTTGAATTTCCAATCGAATGAGTTCTTCTTGTAGTTTCTACGACAAAGCTTTCTATAAAAACCTTATATGCCCCCATGGCATAACTTACAACCCGTGCCCTGAGTGCTATAGGGGGAGTTTCCTCCTCAAAAACATAATTTCCTTCTGGAAATCTACTACGTAAAACAAAATGGCTATCTTAAAATTTTGATTGGATGTGCTTGGGGAAATGGTGGGCGTGGAAAAGGTGTTAGCTGCCTTCCATTCCCTTTTGACCCTGAAAAAAGGCACTGGAACCCTCGATTTCCAATAGAATGAGCCCACTTTGAAGTTTATATGACGACCTTTTCCATATGAAGTGCCTCTGTAACTGTGACAACGTAAACCACAACGAAACACTACTGAAATATTCCAAATCTTGCATTTCACGAAAGAAATCCAAAATGAACTTTGAAAAATCAAGAGAATGTAACTGTGACAAGGTAAACCACAACAAAACACTACTGAAATAGTCCAAATCTTGTTTTTCACGAAAGAAAACCAAAATGAAATTTGAAAAATTAAGAGAATATAACTGTGACACTGTATACCACAACAAAATACTACCGAAATATTTCAACTCTTGCATTTCAATGAAAGAAATCCAAAATAAACTTTGAAAAAACAAGAGAAAGTAACTGTGACAAGGTAAAACCACGACAAAACACTACTGAAATATTCCAACTCTTGCACTTCAATGAAAGAAATCTAAAATGAACTTTGAAAAATCCAGAGAATGTAACTGTGACAAGGTAAATCACGAAAAAACACTACTGAAATATTCCAACTCTTGCATTTCAACGAAATAAATTCAAAATGAACTTTGAAAAATCATGAGAATGTAACTGTGACAAGGTAAACCACGACAAAACACTACTGAAATATTCCAACTCTTGCGTTTCCACGAAAGAAATCCAAAATGAACTTTGAAAAATTAGGAGAATTTAACTATGACAAAGTAAAGCATGGAAATAAAATACTGAAATATTTTAACTCTTGTATTTCAAAGAAAAAAATCCACAATGAACTTTGTAAAATTAAAAGAAGGTCACTATGACAAAGTAAACCACGACAAACTACTATTGAAATATTCCAACTCATGCTTTTCAACGAAAGAAATCCAAAATGAACTTTGAAAAATCGAGTGAAAGTAAATGTGAAAAGGTAAACCACGACAAAACACTACTGAAATATTCCAACTCTTTCATTTCAACGAAAGAAATTCAAATTGAACTTTGAAAAATCAAGAGAATGTAACTGTGACAGGGTAAACCACGACAAAACACTAGTGAAATATTCCAACACTTGCATTTCAACGAAAGAAATCCAAAATGAACTTTGAAAAATCAAGAGAATTTAACTGTGACAATGTAAACCACGACAAAACCCTACTGAAATATACCAACTCTTGCATTTCAACGAAAGAAATTCAAAATTAGCTTTGAAAAATCAAGAGAATGTAACTGTGACAAGGTAAGCCACGACAAAACACTACTGAAATATTTCAACTCTTGCATTTCAACGAAAGAAATCCAAAATAAACTTTGAAAAATCAAGAGAAAGTAACTGTGACAAGGTAAACCACAACAAAACACTACTGAAACATTCCAACTCTTGCATTTCAACGAAAGAAATCCAAAATGAACTTTGAAAAATTAATAGAATGTAACAGTGACAAGGTAAACCATAAAAAAAAACTTCTGAAATAATCCAAGTCTTGAATTTCACCGGCATAAATCAAAGATGAACTTAGAAAAATCGAGAAAAATTAAAAGTGAAAAGGTAAACAACGACAAGACACTATTGAAATATTCCGACTCTTGCATTTCAACGAAAGAAATTCAAAATGAACTTTGAAAAATCAAGAGAATGTAACTGTGACAAGGTAAACCACGACAAAACCCTACTGAAATATACCAACTCTTGCATTTCAACGAAAGAAATTCAAAATTAGCTTTGAAAAATCAAGAGAATGTAACAGTGACAAGGTAAGCCACGACAAAACACTACTGAAATATTCCAACTCTTACATTTCAACGAAAAATATTCAAATTGAACTTTGAATGATCATGAGAATGTAACAGTGACAAGGTAAACCATGATAAAACACTAATGGTGGGAGGGAGATCAAAAAGTTGGGGGGAGGGGCCCTTCTTTGTCTCAAGTGCGCAAAAAAGTATTAAAAAAATGGGGGGGGGGGAAATGGAGGGCCCTTTTGGAGCCCCGGGGGCTCCGGGAGGCCCTTTGGGGGCTTCAGGGGCCCTTTGGGGGCGCCAGGGGACCTTTGGGGTTGGGGTATGGGGGCCCTCCAGGGTTGGGGTAAGGGACGTTACGACACTGTTCAAATGGAACTTGTGTATTATAACAACCACAGAGTTTCACCCCAAATCATCTTCTAAATCATCTTCTAAAATCATCTTCTAAAATGTCTCAAACTGTTTTGCCTAAACCATCTTCTAAAATGTCTCGAACTGTTTCGCCTAAATCATCTTCTAAAATGTCTCAAACGGTTTCGCCCAAATAATCCCTAAACGTAATTTGTGCGTGTTCCTTTTGTTTTGGCATTCCTGCGCTGTCACATTTGAAATTCCCAGGGAAAAATTCACGCGTTAATCTCTTCATCTCTAAGGTGTTCTTGGTTACTCTATTAAGGCTTCGATAGAATATTAATTTATCGCTAAGCCTAAAGACCTGAGAAGCCATATTTAAAAATAGAATATCAATTTATTTCTGTCACTAAAGACCATTTATCCCTCAGACCTAAAGATCAAAGAAGCCATAGTGTTTCCCCTCTTGTCCTAGTCGATTTTGCAAATCAATTTCTCAGAAATTCTCCCCCCTCGATTATGTAAACCAATTTCTCAGAACTCCAGTTCCCCTCGAGTCGATCAATACATCTCTTCCCGTCAATAAGCATGTGCAAACTTCGCCCCGGAGTCATTACACCTAGAAACAACAAATAAATCGACCTTGAAAAAAGGGGGCATTGATCCCATTAGACTCGATCAATAATCCTTGAATAAATTACGTCCCACTCATATCTATTATACCCTCCCTACTTTTATCGGATGGGCTTGAAGAAAAAAGGGTGTGTGGGGGGGGGGGCTAGTTGACCTCGGATATCTTTTGACTCTTAAAAAGTGAACTAGAACTTTCAATTTCCAATCAGATGAGCCCTCTCTGAAGTTTATACGAGCATCCCTTTCATAGGAACCATATACGCCCCTAGGACAACACTTACAACGCCTACTCCCCGGACCCTGGGGGGTTGTGTTGACACCGGAGTTTTGTTATCTAATGTTTGAAAAATATTCAGAAACTGGCTATCTCAAAATTTGGAGTGGATGGGTTTGTGGGGAAAAGGGCGTGGGGGGGGGGCTAATTTCCGTTAAGTCTCTTCACTCTTAAAAAGTGAACTAGAACTTTTAATTTAAAATCAAATGAGCCCTCTATGAAGTTTATACAAGCACCCCTTTCAGAAGAACCATACATGTCTTTAGGGCATAACTTAGAACGCCTTCCCCCGGGCCCTGAAGGGTTGTATTGACACCGGAGTTTTTCTTATCCGACCTTTGAACTGCTTATAACAAAATGTCTATCTGAAAATTGTCATCACTTGGGTTTGGAAAAAGAAGGCGGGGGAGGGGGGGGGGGATTGCTGCCCTCAAATCTCTTTTGACTCTCAAAAACTAAACTAGAACTTTTAATTTCCAATCAAATGAGCCTTCTCTGAAGTTTTTACAAGCATCCTTTCTATAAGAACCATAAATTCCCCCAGAGCATAGCTTACAACGCCTGCTCTCCGGCCCTGGGGGACTGTGTCAACCCCGGAGTTTTCATTATATGGTCTTTGGACGATTTTAAAAAAAATGGCTATCTCAAAGTTCTTATCAGATGGGTTTGAGGAAAAAAGGGTGTGAAGGGGGGGAGATAGGTGCCCTCCAAGCTCTTTTGACTCTTAATAAGTGAACTATAACTTTCAATTTCCAATCAAATGAGCACTCTTTGAAGTTTATACGAGCATCCCTTCCATAAGAAACATATATGCCCCCAGGGCATAACTTACAACGCCAGCCCCCAGGCCCTGGGGGCTGAGTTTTGTAAAAGCTCGACACCGGAGTTTTTGTTATTTGATCTTAGAACAATTTTTAACAAAATAGCTATCTCAAAATTTTTATCGGTTGCAGTTGGGAAAAAAGGGCGTGAGGGGGGGGGAGGGCAGGTTACCCTCCGATTTCCTTCGACGCTCAAAAAGTGAACTAGAACTTTCAATTTCCAATCAAATGATCCCTCTCTGAAGTTTATATGAATATTTCTTCCGTAGGTACCTTGTATGCCCCCAGGGCATAACTTATAACCCTTGCCCTGAAGACCCTGGGGGGAGTGTCCTGCTCAAAGATATAATTTCCAGAACTTTCAACTACGTTGAACAAAATGGTTGTCTCAAAATTTTGATTGGATGTGTTTGGGGAAATGGTGAACGTGGAAGGGGTGTTAGTTGCCTTCCCATCACTTTTGACTATTAAAAAGGGCACTATCATTTTAAATTTCCAATCAAATGAGCCCTTTTTGAAGTTTCTGCGACAGCACTTTCTATAAGAACCTTATATGCCCCCGGGGCATAACTTACAACCCTTACCCTGAGGGCTGTGGGGTTGGGGAGTTCTCATCTTTAAAGACCTAATTTCCAGAAATTTCAATTACGTTGAACAAAATGGCAATATCAAAATTTTGACTGGATGTGTTGGGGGAAAAGGTGGACGTGAGAGGGTGGCTGTCCTCTGCCAAAACCAAGTATCTACACAAAAATTCGATTTTGAGTTAAGGATGGACCTCCACTAATCTTAACAGATTGAATCCAGTGGCAAAGTCCGACTTTTTCTATATGCTATAGTTGCTGAGATTTCACCTAGTATCTACATTGATCAAAACGTATTTTGCCGGTTATCCACAGCCAAAACCTACTAAGAATATACTAGAATTGTAAAACTTAGTATCTACATCCAGCAGGAATATGGGTGGCAAAACCTGGCATTTGCGGCGAAAGCCGAGCAGGCGAAACCAAGCATCCACGGATTTAGCGAACCAACAGCAACATTTAATCACGATGACCAGTTCCTTCTGTTTACTTTTTTGGAAGAAGAATAAAGAAGTCTGAAGAATAATGAAGGGTTTTAATAATAGTAGAGGAGAAGTGCTTGCAAGACTGGCAGTGCAAATAGCAAAGGAAACAGCTGAAAATAGAATTTCTGAGTAAGTAGAACTTGTATTTTTGTGTCTGTCTGAACCTGACTTACAGGGGGGCTACAATATTCACAGGTTCAATTTATGTAGTCTTTGTTAGAATGAAATACTTAATTCAAGTAGAGGACCTGGCTTATAGATTATTATCTACTCTACAACACTAGACCCAAATGGCTTTCTTCCATTCTGTGTTTCTTGAGATGTTTCAAGATATTGAACCTTTGAAGCACATTGAACCATCGTAGCCATCCTGAAGTAAACCAGACCTTGATAAGAAAAAGTGTGCTAACTTGCGTCAGCAAGCTAGCGCACAAGGTCTTCGGTATCTCGTTGAGTCATGGGTACTGCAATCTCATCCCTAAGCTGCAAATCTACTTTGTCGAGTTTATCCTACAAGACAACTAGTTCACATTCCATCTTCAGGTACGGTTTGTTTGTTTTTATTTTGTGTGTTACTCAAAGATTTCTTCCGTCTTTTGGTTTCAGCAATTCGGCGTTGCTGTTGCGCTAAGCTGAAATCATCTTATATTCTATCTATATTATGCTCCTATATTATCCTCTTTTCATTAGTTTGAGAATTTATGATAAATCTCGTCAGATGTCACAATATTTGCCCTCCTGCGCAATATTTGTATCCCAAGCCGCAAAGGTTTAAATCCTGTCGGCAAATTTTTTTGGCAGTTTCGAAAAGGCTAAGAACTCAAGAAAACTGATGTTGATATTTTACAATTGGAAGTGCTGGCTCACTACAGCCTGTAGTAATTTTTGCAAAAAATTAGGAATACAGTACAAAAAAATATCTGCATCAGACAATGTAAAAGACAAATTATGTGTTTCCTATTTTAAGTTTGGTCAAGCAGCCTCAGAAAGTGATGCAGTCTTCAGACAACCTACTGCTGTAAGAAGTTCAGCTGAGCAGACGACAGCTTACAAAGATACCCAGATTGACATAGACCCTTCTGTTAATGAATCTGAACTTCCAGTGTATCATGAATTGCAACCATTGTTCACTGATAGTATTTGTGCCATTTGACAGACCATGCAGTAGAGTGACTGAAACTTTTGTATCCAATGAACAGATCAGTGATAGTGAAGTTTTTAGGAATGCCAGTAGTTCTGAGGAAAACAGAGCCGATTAATGTACTGGTTGAGATCAGCTGCAAGAATACAGTCAAGACATACGAGAACAAAGAAATACGGAAGCAAGAATTGTGTCAGCAAATGGTAACACAAATCATGAACTAAATGATACTGAACAGCAACAAAATATGAATACAGAGCACCCTAGAAGAAAAAGAAACAGAAGTGAAGAGACAAAAAAAGACATTGGGACCAGAAAAGAAATCTGGGAAAGTTTATGGAAAAAAGGCTATGCATCAAGAACCAAATTTCTGGCCGGCTCTGTCAGGCTGGAGTGCATAAAAAGACGGCCGATAGAAGTTTACACTCAATCAGTTAAAATGAAAGTAGGCACTACTATCTTCCGATGAAAGATAACAATGTGGTATTGAAGATGCAAGTTTGCAAGAAACTGTTCATGAATATTTTTGGGTTTAAATTCGTTTCTTATCTAACTGAATTGAGGAAGAAGAAGATAAATGGGCTAGTTGGCGAGCGCATAATGGATTTCAGGGGTAGGCAGAGTCCTTACAACAAGCTACCACCAGAATTAGTTGAGAATGTGAAAAATCATATCGTTTCTTTTGGATCCTCTACGCCGAATTACTGTCGCAAAAATGCACCAAACATCAGATATCTGCCGTCTTCGTTGACGGTTGATCTGATACATCAGGACTTTGTTACTAAGAATCGAGTTCCAGTTGTGTTGCACGACACTTACAGATGTCAGTTTGGAAAGAAATGAACATTTTGGTAAAGATGCCAGCATTTAATGTTTGTCCTGAGTGTGAAAAGTACAATCTCATGGAGAACGATGATAGCAGCACAGAAAACAGCAGCGATGAAGGTGTTAACGGAGAATTTTAACCTTCAACTGCTGCTACAAAAAAGACTCACGATGCTGATGTTTCCAGGCAAAACTGGCAAAAACACATTGAACAAGCACGGAAGGCTACACATGCCTATCAACGTGACACAGCTGAAGGTGGAGAAACTGGAATATCTGCATTCGTAGTTGACTTGCAAAAAGTGATTCTGTTACCCGACATGCCGGGGAACAAAGAAGCAATATTCTTTAGTCGTCTTGTTGTCTACAATGAAACATTCACTCGTGTTGACCAGTATGATGCAGCGTCTGTGAGAAAAGGCCGTTCTTTTTGTGCGCTGTGGCACAAAGCTTCGAGGGGCGTGGGTTCCAAAAACATATGGGATTCTGTTCATACTGTAGTTACAGCAAAGAGGGATGTCCAGGAACTCATATTCTGGATGGACAATTGTTCAAGTCAGAATAAGATCTGCGTGCTTTATACTTCTCTTGTGATAATGGTCAGAAGAGAAGAAGGGCCCAAGAAGATAACGTTAAAGTATCTGAAAAAAGGGCACATGCACAATGCAGCAGATGGCATACATGGCAACATTGAAACAAAAATGAGAAAAAAGACATTCTATGACTTCCCTGACTTTGTTGAGTGTGTTGCAAACTGCAGGCAGGGGTTTCTGCAATAGAGTTAAAGAATTTCAGGGATTGGTAATCCAAGAAAAGAACCCCCGGTAAAGAGAATTCACCCTTACCAGATTTAGAGTCAATTGCTGCACCTATCTTTCAAAAGGGGTTCCGCGGCATGAAATTCCTCCAAGATTTCGACAAAGAGGGAAAGCAATGCTTGTTTTTTCAGAAGAAATTCAATATTAAGCAGCTTCCCGAGCCCTGCTCTGTTCCGAGGGATGTTCAAAGCCAGAAACAAAATTTTCAACTGTTAACAAGCTGTGTCTGATGATACTGGCAAATCAAAGGAAATTTTGGAAGGAGCTTCCGGTTTCCGACGAAAGCCTAGATCTCATCGAGGATGAATACGACCCATACAAGGAATGAACCTCTCTGATAAGACATGTGGTCAGTTCTCCTTTCTTTTTATTCGAAGTAGCAATTTATCTTTATTGTTACTTCAAGATCTTTATTTAAAATAAAATTTGGTGTGAATAGTAGGTTTTGGCAGTGCAATACTCAGTTTATCAGCAAAGAAAACCTCTTCGAAAACCTAGTATCTACATTTACTGAAGTTTTAAAAATAAAAGTGTGCAAAAAAAATGCTTGTCACTACTAAGCTGACTCCGGAATACCAATTGACGAAGTTGTGTATCGTCATCAGCTATTCCAGCTTAGAAAATGAAAACAACCACTATTTTACGATTTTCTCAGAAATTGGAAAAATGTAAATACTTGGTTTCGGCAGAGGACAGCCGAGGGGGGTTAGTTGCCCTCCAATCGCTTTCGAATTTTAAAAAGGGCACCAGCCCTTTGAATTTCCAATCGAATGAGTTCTTTTTGAAGTTTCTACGACAAAGCTTTCTATAAAAACCTTATATGTCCCCATGGCATAACTTACAGCCCGTGCCCTGAGTGGTATAGGGGGAGTTTCCTCCTCAAAAACATAATTTCCTTCTGGAAATCAACTACGTAGAACAAAATGGCTATCTTAAAATTTTGATTGGATGTGTTTGGGGAAATGGTGGGCGTGGAAAAGGTGTTAGCTGCCTTCCATTCCCTTTTGACCCTGAAAAAGGGCACTGGAACTCTCGATTTCCAATAGAATGAGCCCCCTTTGAAGTTTATATGACGACCATTTCCATGTGAAGTGCATCTGGGGAAAAAATAATAAATAAATAATAAATAATAAAATATTGTAGCCGTATGGCCTTTACTATAGGCAACGCTGTAGCGTTGCCTCTGATTAGTTTAAATATTACAAAGAAAACTTGCAAGCTTAAATGTTTTTATTTCTACATTTGCTAAATATGGGGGGAAATATTTGTTTTCCCCATTGAACCTGAAGCAAACTAAACGACCCAAAGTAAACTGAGATAAAGATATAGAATATTTATCATAAGAGGAGTATTTTCTTTTTTAATTGGAACTTCAACTTAATGCAGCAGTTCTTGGGGCTAGAGGAAGCTACCTCCCGTTATATAATGTGGAATTAACTAGTATGCATTTATTCTATTCTTCAACATGTTGTGACCTTATTCTGTTTTGTAACTTAAAAATAAAAAAAAGGTTTCGCTATGGACCCTAAAATTTGTTTGAGTTTAGTAATAACATTTAATCTTAATACGACCTTAGCAGAAAAATGTATCACAAATCTAAAACATGTATGGCTTTTGAAGAATTCGAATTAAGGTAGGAAAGTGAAAAATAAAAATTACAATTAATATATTAGCAACAAAATATATTGCTAGGTTTTAGGAAAGTTAGTAAATTTACAATAAACAATTTTTCAAATAATGTGTATTTTGAGCCAACATCTGGTTTCAAGAAACAATATAGTTTGAGCAAAACCATTGCATATTTCATCATCTTATTTCAAGGAAGAAAGTATTTCAAATAAAAAATGTGGTATTTTGAATAATACTTTTGCTTATTTCCATCTTATCTCAAGAACCAATACATTTTTAGAGACACCATCACATATTTTCTTATCTTATTTCAAGCAGTAAAACATTTGAATAAAATATTTATTATTTTTGAATAAGACATTTGCTTATTTTCATTATATTTCAAGAAACCAAACAATTTGAGCAAGATCATTGCATTTCTCCTCATCTTATTTCAAGCAGTAAAACATTTTGAAGTAAATATATGACATTTTTGAATAAGACATTTGCTTATTTCCATCCGGTTTCAAGAAACCATACAATTTGAGCAAGAGCAACGTATATTTCTTTATTATACTTCCATCAGTAAAACATTTCAAATAAAATATTTGATATTTTGAATAATATATTTGCTTATTTACGTCTTCTTTCAACAAATAATATATTTTGAGATACACCATTATATATTTCCTCATTTTTTTACAATCAACACCGTTTCTCAAATAAAATATTTAATATTTTTGAATAATGCATTTACTTATTTCCATCTTATTTCAAGAAACCATACAGTTTGCCCCAGAATATTGCCTTTTTCATCGTATTATTTCAAAAAAGACAACGTTTTCATGAAAGTATTTGATATTTTGAATAATGTTTTTGCTTATTAACATCTTATTTCAAGAAAGAATACAATTTGAGAAACACCATTGCATAATTCCTCATCTCGTTTCAAGCATCAAAGTATTTCGAATAAAATGTTTGGTATTTTGAATAGTGGATTTGCTGATTTCCCTATTATTTCAAGAATCAATACATTTTGAGCAATACCATCGCATTTCTCCTCATCTTGTTTCAAGCAACAAAGTATTTCTAATAAAATATTTGGCATTTTGAATTAAGATACATCTGATTTATTAAAAATAATTGATCATTTAATCTATCTCTCAGACTTTGGTAAAAGCCCTGTTAACATATCTCAGATTCTAATATACCTTATATGAACCCCACTAGTAGTATCTATATCTGAAAATTCCCTTTCTTACATATCCTGCTTTTTAATAAACATTCTAAACATTTGAATTGTTAGCGTACCCTAAAAATTATGGTAACATAATAAAGTAATGCATAAAATATTCTTATTGAAATAACGACCTGTAGAATATAAACATAAGGAATCTGTTACATATATTATTATACATTATTAATATCATTGAACAACTTTGGACATTTTGCATCTGTTTCATAAAATAATTCATCGTGTTCTCTCTTGATAGAGTAGGTATTTTCTTCTCTTACTTCGTAACCAGTAGAATAATCATTAATCCATTTTGAGTCATTCACAATTTTTACCGTGGTGTCAGCTACAGTTTCAATATGCGTTTCGTCTTTGGTATTATTAGGTTCATTGACTATATCTGTTGGCTTATGATGAATAGTAGTAATAATATTCAAATGTGCTTTACTTTTAAACATTTTCTTTTTATATTCATTGGTGATATTGTCCGTCAATGCCATATTTATTTTGCTTTCGATTCCACTGTCTATTATCGCATTATTTATGCATAGGTAATAGCTCTTGTACAAAGACAAGATATGGTTTATGAAATTAGTGCAGGAGTATGCCTGTCTTCTTCTTGTCTTCTTTTGAGTGCTAATACCAGAATGGTTGTGATAACATCTAACAACAGGTAACGTGCTACCACTAACAGTAGCAAGAAGCTTTCCCCCATCGTCGACAATTATTTCTATGTTTGAATTTTCTTTTAGCGCTATCATCCCTGGAAATGATACTCTAGTATATCCACTACTTTGTAGCTTGAATCTCTTTGGAACTCCAAAGAAATACAAACTATCACTCTCATGACAACGCACGAATACGTTTCCAACAGTGTTACCACTAGTACTTGTTTTGTAGTTCAAAAATTTGTCTTTGTCAGCATTCAACGCAACGATGACTTTATCATTAATACACATTTTCTTCGAATAATTTATCTTCACTTTTTAAAAAAATGTTGTGTAAGTGTTTATCCTTCCAATGTAAGAAAAATACTGATTTAATACATACAATAAACTAGTTAGTGTCGATAACCAGCCATAGAGTACCAGTGGTACAGCAGAATAAATAAATATAAAATAAAATTTGAATTATTTCCAAGTCAAAAAACATTCAGTCCAAAAAAAAAGAAAAGTACTACTACAAAAAATTTTTCTAATAGTAAAAGTCACGACTAACATATCTATATCATTCTCATTTTGTATTTCCAAAAATGTAATGTGAATTTTTTTTTGTTTTACGTATATTTCATGTCATTTTAAGACATTAAAAAAAGATGAAAAAAATTCTGTTAAAAAAATAAAAATATAAGTTAAAAAAAAGTTAAAAAGTTAAACTTAAAAAAAGTATAAAACTAGGGGGAGGATTCAAAATGATGGGTGAGAGATATTTGGGCCCTTGGAGGCAGGGGTCCTTGGTAGTTGGGCCCTTGATAGTTGGGGTCCTTGGTGGTTCTGTACCGTGCATAATATATACTTAAAATATGAAAAAATTTATTTCGTTCTAAATACACTTCTGATGTAAATCAACCCCCCCCCTAATTGAGTTTAAAATTCCGTTTCAAACTCTCATTTATTTATCAGCCAAATATCCCTTTAAAAAGTTCAAAGCAAGAGATGAATAATTCAAGAATACTCCGTTGTACTTTGTAAAACTTTTATTTGACAAAACAAAAGGGTCTTGAACATTCCAGACGGTATTTGACAGATTTCATGGGCGAAAAACTGCGGGTTTTTTGCAAGTACCAAACTAATGAAAAGGATTGGAATTTCGCTGAAGTATTTTGGAAAACATAGTGGGACATTTTTTAAAACTTAGTTTAGAAGTTTAGAAGTACTCTTAGGAATGCGTAAATTTAATGATCAGAATATCACGGAAAAAAATATTGGGTAGGCAGCCCGCATAATGAACCCAGTTTGTCAGCATAATGATAAAATAGCGGGCCCTCCGACAGGAGCTGGGCCAATTGTGAAGAAGTGATTATTGCTCAGAATCAGAACCCATGTTATAAGGTAGTGAAAAAGTATTTTCAAGGCATTTGCATTCGGATTAAGGCATTACATTGCTTGACATTGCTTTATTAACAATCATTTAGAAGTATTCAGACTATGAATTGAAGTACGTTGCTGTACAATTAAATATGTAAGTCTAATAAATCTATTACTTTTCTTTTTCTGTTGTTTTATTTTATATGCCTGTATCTAGTACCCCAGAGTAGTCAACTAGTTCAATTGTTCTTCATTGGAAACGTTCCCAAGGAATCTGATAAATCCAGAAAGTACGCCTATGTTTCTGGATTGATGGATCCCCGGCCCAATTAATCACCTCACAAGGAAATTCAAGTTTATTATATTATCTATTTTATTTTCTCCCATTAGAATTGGTGCAATCGGAAAACTTATAAAGTACGAGTTAACAGGTATAAACCCCAAACCCCTAACACCACAAATGGCATGATCTTAAACGCCACAGTTCAAATCCATAACCACATCATTACTTGATTTCTAAGGACTGTACTGGATTTTTAGGGATTGTTCTGGATTTCTATACTAAATTTTTTTTCTCCGAGCCTATGACTTTATTAGTTTTAACTTTACGCATACTCCAACACTAAACAATAATTTATATTAGTTGCTCTCCTTACTTAATACTTGTGTATTACAGCTACTACAGCCAAGAAGTGGAGCTAGGTCAATCGAATCAATCGACTTGTGAAGGATGAATATATGCTAATCCTATTCTGACATTTATATGATGTGGCGTGTGAGTCCTCATTCCCTCAGACTTACCTTTAGTTGGTAGGCGATTAAAATTTCAGCCCTTTGAGTGTACTTGAAACAATTGACTTCTGAAGGTTGAATATATGCTAATCATATTATTGTCATTCGTTTTTATCATGATATTCATGTCCAGGTATGAATTATGCATATACCTTTTGCTATCTGTCTAATGATGATTAAATTATGAGCCTTTTGCTATCTGTCCAATGATGAATAAATTATGTGCAATCAATATCTATTGATTTTGTTTACTCCCCTAAGGCTGTAATTTCTATAAAGTATATCATTTCGGACCAAATATAACCTGTTCTGCTCGCTTTATATGATCTCCTCCTGGTTTTATTATGTCCTTATTACTCCCAGCCTATCTTTGCTAATTTGCTCTTTACTTCCCTCGGAAAAACTGTTTTTTTAAATAAATCTATGCTCGTTTTTTATTAAAATTTAATTTAGAAAAAACACTGCTATAACCACTTTTATTTATACGGAATAATTATTGTTCGTTTTAAGTTTTAATGTTGGTCCTTAGTTTCAGTTGAAAACTTTTTTTTTATATAATTTCTAATCACCTCCAATCTAGGGGAGATAAGACATCCCAGCCCTTATATTGAGGAGCAGAAATAAGAAGCCGTACAATAATTGAAGGAAAAAATAAGTTAGGAATGGATAAAATAAAAACATAGCATCGTTTCTTTTCGTAAAAAAATAATACATCTTTAGCTCTTTGTTTAAAAAAATTATATTTAGCAGTACTTAAGAAAGTAGTTCAAGGCGAGTAGCTACGACACAAATGGTTAACTTAGCGGACAGGTTTATGTATCGACATACTTGCAGAAAATTTTGCTAGCTCAACAGAAATGTGCCTCTAGGCTTAGGGATTTATTTGACCTGTCCCTAAATAAAAAGCCACTCATTATTCGGAAATGAATGGAAATTTCAAAAAAAGATCATTTCTTGCATAGGTACGATATATGGTATTATAAACCATGTTTGTTTTCATTTCAGAAATTTTGGGAAGAATTACCTAATTTCTCCAAGAGAACTATTTTCATTTGTCTTTCTTCCTCTTTGGATACACGATCTTACATATAGAGAGAATATTACGGTGGAGTTGTCAATTAAATAATTTGAATAAGTAAGTATAACAATAAGTAATCCTACAATTATTATACAACTTTGAGTGGTTCCAGAATCACATGCCTACACTTCTCAAACCACTAAGTGGTAGGGAGATGGGGTCAGGGGCATAAATTGCTATGGGGCAGAGAGGGCAACTTCCCCCTCGGATCTAAGTTTTCCTCGAGACCCTAGTTTTCTCCCCCCTCCCCTCTTAAATTTAGTTTCTCCAAAAATGTTGTCAAAACTAAGATAAGCCTGCATAATTCAAGCATCCACTGAAACAGGTAATTGTTTCTTAGTATATATTTACGTTTTTTATTATTATACGGCTTGTTTTTTAGTTTTCTCTGTCATTTTCACTTGATTTGAGAAAATTTCCTCCAACTTTGACCCCGCCCCCACAGGATTTTGACAAAACTACGTCATTCGTTGGGCTATGGATTTTGTGATCTACTCGAAATGCCGTTGCAAACCATAAGTAACACCCTATCACTGCTTTCAAGCGCATCCCTAGCTGATTCTCATAGGATTCCATGACGCCCTTATTCGTAGTTTCAAACGCATTCCTGTTACGCCACGCAATCTTTAGTAGATTTCTATTGGATTCCAGAGCTTACTCTCCAAGGATTTCCAAGGCATGCTCTATTTCCGTGACCAGGTGCAATATGGATGTCGCAATCTTCTTTAAGTATTAAAAAGCAGTTCAGTGTGTCAACATCAAAGATATTTTAATGGATTCTTATACACTATTGGATATTGAAAGCGCCAGCAATGTTGAAATGGAACCTAGAGTGCCTAAAGTAGCAGTGGAAATTACAAGGGTTGCCGACTAATCCTAGAATGGGAAAACATGTTTCAGGGCCATGTCATATCATTAAGCAAATTTAAGTCGGAAGAACAATTATGCTTAGCGGCTAAATCGAATACAGTACACATACAGAGGCTACAAGATGGATTAAATGCATTAGCTAAACATATTGAAGAGAACAATCTATAAAAAAAGAGAGTAAGTTTGTTACCAGTGGGGTTTTTAGTCTATAATTGGCAGTGACAGAGTCAGGATTAAAAATTGCTGGATTTGAGAAAAAAAAAATCTTACGGGATTTAGTAAAATTAGAAAAGTGGTTAATTTTAGATCATGATTTTCTGGATTTATCTCTTCAAAGAAATTTTCTCAAGGAATGCTTAACGATATAATGGGAACTGATGCCACATCTCTGGACTGATGAAACTTTTGCATCGTGGCCCAGCTGCATTTACTCAATTTATAGATATATTAATTGAGACAATGCAAAATGATATTGGGATTTTACTTCCTTACTTAGACAGGTATTTTGTAAGACAACAAGAAATCGTGTCTAAACAAGTTTTTTGACGTCATTCCTCCTAGAATACATTCATTCTATTGACCGTGAGTCAGTTTCGTTTTGGCGGTGAGACAGTCAACATCGAAAAAATGTTTTACACATGTCCATTATGCTTGTGCAGCGGCGCAAACAAGTACATTGGGCAGCTGTTCATCCTATGACAATTGTACCTTTGTCGATGAGTATAATGAAAAGTGTAGATTATGCAATCCATGTAAAATGTATAGGGGATATGCTGTGCAAATTAAAGACTGTAATTCCTGTCTTGAAGATATTTGTGACTTTTATACTAGAGGTTTCCTATGTTCCAATTGTCACTATGATAAATCTGATCAATGGAAAAACACTTACCCTGGCACGATTGCAAAAAGCCCTAAACGTGATTTCAGTTATTTTTAAGAGACTGGGATCGTCGTGGTTTTAAATTGTTTTGGGCAGAAGAACCTGTTCTGCGCTTCAATTGCAGGGATAATAAAAGAGTCTGGTTTTTACGACATCGCTGTGTAGATGCCGGATACTATGATTATAAACCTACAGTCTTATATTTGGCTGTTACAGAAAGTGATTCTTCATATGAGAATTTTGTGTGAGACATTGCTTCAAATAAGCAAATTTGAACGCGTGAATTTTATAATATGAATCAGAATAGTGTTATTGAATTTACAAAGAGATTTTAAAAAAAACAAGTTACAATATATTGTAGAAAATGTGACCCCGACTTTGCACGCCAAGACAAATACAAGTGAAATACTGATGGGCTGCTACCACTTATCGTTTCTGATGACTACCTATACAAAGAAGAAGAAATGTAAAAGTACAGAGTGTTTTTTGTAGATACAATTTTTTATTAATAAACAAATTTGCATACATTTTTAAAGCATTTCATTCTTAGGTAATTTATATTATAGAGGTAGGAAAGAGTATTTTCAACTAGAAAGTCTGTTCAATCGCAGATTTTCACCCTAAATGTATGGAGCTTCTAGTCCCTCAAGATGTTATTACGCACACCTTTGCAATACAAGCGCAGCCCCTATTTCCATGGGAGTCAGCAGGTGTTTCTTAGGTCAAATGGCTCACCTTTGTGGATTCTATGTGGTCCCTGTTTTAAACCGGCCCATAGGAAGGTTTTAAAGGCACTTCTGTTTTATCATTCCTTTGTCCCAGGGTACTATAAATAGAAGCTAATCCCCCTTTTGCGTGCGTCCTAGAATGATGATAGCGTGTTTCCTATGGGTACAATAATTGAAGCGAAGAGGGGAAAATCGGTTTCTAGAGTTTGGTTATATTTGAAGTGCACCTGCTAACTAAGTAATGCTTTTAGAATGGTACTATAAACCTAGACATAGCATTCTTCACTTCTTAGCGACATTATCCTAATATTTTGGAGGGTCCTTCTTACAGAATTTCTGAAGAAATTTTCTTAGAGATTGATCTAAGTTTGTCCAATACACGGGAAAATTTTGGACAATACATGTGACATAATTCCATATTTTATTCATTTCTTTCATGGTATTATTTTCTCTGAATTTCGGGTCAGTGACACCATTTAGAAACGAATGCACCACTGCAAGGCATTGCTGCCTCCGAAACAGAAGGCTCAATATGTGTATAGATTTTCGGTAATTCTAAATAAATTGACTGTCTCAGAATTTTCACACTATAGCTTTTCGGCCTCCTTTAAACTAGAATTGTTGTTTTGCATCATAAATCGGCTGAAAACAATGCTTTGCAGCGGCACAGTCTTTGTGGCTGAAATAAATGACTATGTTAACCATTTATTTTGTAGGATTAGCAGCACATTTTAGAAATGAACACGCCCCGTTTGAAATTGCTGCTTCTGAAACAAGAGCCTCAATATGCGTATAGATTGTTGGCAATTCTAAATTAATTGACTATATCAGAATTTCATACAATAGATTTTAGGCCTTCTTTCGACCAGAATTGTGGTTTTGCATCAACAATCGGCCAGAAATGCTGCATTGCAGTGGCATAGTCTTTTTGGCTAAAATAAAGGTCTATGTTAACCCTTTATTTTGTAGGATTAGCACCACATTGTAGAAACGAAGGCGCCACTGTACGATATTGCTGTCTCTGAAACAGGACGCTAAATATGCGTATAGATTTTCAGGAATTCTAAATTAATTGACTATCTCAGAATTTTCACACAATAACTTTTCAACCATCTTTCGACCCGAATTGTTGTTTTGCGTCACAAATTGGCTGAAAGCGCTTCTTTGAAAAGGCGCATTCTTTTTGCTAAAATAAATGTCTATGGAAACACTTTATTTTTTCGGATTAGCAGCACCTTTTAGAAACGAATGCATCACTGTACGGCATTGCTGACTCTGAAACAGGAGGCTCAATATGCGTATAGATTTTCGGTAATTCTAAATCAATTGACTATCTAAGAATTTTCACACAATAGCTTTCCGCCTTCTTTTTGCTAGAATTGTTGTTTTGTTCTGCAAATCGGATGAAAACTATGCTTTACAGTGGCACAGTAGTTTTGGCTAAACAAATGTTTAGGTAAACCCTTTGTTTTATAGGATCAGCAAAACCTTTTATAAGGAAATGCATCACTGCACCGAATTGCTGCCTCTGAAACAGGAGGCCCAATATGCGTATAGATTATCGGTAATTCTAAATCAATTGACTTTTAGCTTTTTGGCCTTCTTTTGGCTAGAATTGTTGCTTTGCACCACAAATCAGCTGAAAACGCTGCTTTGCAAGGACGCAGTATTTTTGGCTAAAATAAATATCTATGTTAACCGTTTATTTTGTAGGACTACATGCAGCCTTAAAAACGAGCGCACCACTGTACGGCATCGCTGCCTCTGAAACAGGACGTTCAATATGCGAATATATTTTTGATTATACTAATTAAATTGTTTATCTTAATAAAGTGATATCAATTCCTCTTTTGACTCCGGTTACAACGGTTCCAACTACGATTTTGCCGGCTTCGACACCGGTTCCATCGATTCCAGTTCCCACTATGTCCAATCCAACTCCAACTCCAAATCCGACACCGGTTGCGTCAGTTCTGGATTCCCCCATTTCTGCCCCATATTCCACAGTTCCGATTCCGCCAATTCTGCTCCAAGTTGCACCTATTCTAATATTTTGTATGCGGCTACCTCCTGTGCTACTCTATGGCCGGCAAATAGCACCACTCTTGCACATATTATCGTGCCTAGATGTTTTTCAACCTTTTTCACTCAGATATAAATTTTGTAAGCCAAAAATGATCATTGTTTTTACTTGAACAGCGAAAACCTGCCATTCCATTATGTGTTTAGACTAGAATCGATCTAAAAACTTAATGAAAACGCCCAATAGCATTCTATCTGATGACTCCTGGTAAATGACATCAGCTTGACACAGTTTACCCACCCGATGGCTCCCCCTCATACACAGTATTGTTCCTAATACATTTTCCAGATATTTTCATGTTAAACATCATGCTTAAGATCCACTGACTCATGTTCTTGAAAGTCAACCCGCCGTGATACTCCGCCCCCCTTCCATGGCAATTCATGCCACTGTGGCAAACTACAAACGGCCCACAAAACCGCCTCAGGCACATTATCACGCCTTGCAAGGACGCAGTATTTTTGGCTAAAATTAATGTCTATGTTAACCGTTTATTTTGTAGGACTACATGCAGCCTTAAAAACGAGCGCACCACTGTACGGCATCGCCGTACATAATTATCTTATTATGTATGTTTATCTTAATAAATTGATATCAATTCCTCTTTTGACTCCGGTTACGACGGTTCCAACTCCGATTATGTTGGCTTCGACCCCGGTTTAACCGATTCCAGTTCCCACTATGTCCAATCCAACTCCAAATCCAACACCGGTTGCGTCAGTTCTGGATTCCCCCATTTCTGCCCCAGATTCCACAGTTCCGATTCCGCCAATTCTTCTCCAAGTTGCACCTATTCTAATATTTTGTATGCGGCTACCTCCTGTGCTACTCTATGGCCGGCAAATAGCACCACTCTTACACATATTATCGTGCCTAGAGGTTTTTCAACCTTTTTCACTCAGATATAAATTTTGTAAGCCAAAAATGATCATTGTTTTTACTTGAACAGCGAAAACCTGCCATTCCATTATGTGTTTAGACTAGAATCAATCTAAAAACTTAATGAAAACCCCCAATAGCATTCCATCTGATGATTCCTGGTAAATGAGATCAGCTTGACACAGTTTACCCACCCGATGGCTCCCCCTCATGCACAGTATTGTTCCTAAGACATTTTCCAGATATTTTCATGTTAGACATCATGCTTAAGATCCACTGACTCATGTTCTCGAAAGTCAACCCGCCGTGATACTCCGCCCCCCTTCCATGGCAATTCATGCCACTGTGGCAAACTACAAACGGCACACAAAACCGCCTCAGGCACATTATCACGCCTAAGCGGTTTTCAATAAAATATCTGTTTATACTAGAATCGATCATTTAAACTTAATGAAAACCCTCATTAACATTCCTTCTGATGCTTCTTGCCATTTGAGATCAGCATGAAACAACGTACCCACCCGATGGCACCCCCTCATGCCCACTATCGTTCCTACGAAATTTTACAAATATTTTCATGTTAAAAACCATGCCTTAAATCCAATGATTCGTCTTTCACAAGCCAACCAAAGGAGAAGCGGTGTTTTTTAATATTAACAGAAGTTTTTTTCTTATTATGAACGACATTTTTTTTAGAAGTAACATTTCTTAGCAATAACAAAATTTGTCTAATAGTAACAAAATTTTGTTAATAGTAACAAGTTTATTCATAATTGTAACAAATTTTTATTAATGATAACAAGGTTTCTCATAATTGTACCAACTTTTTCTTGATACTAACATATTTTTTCTTAGAAGTAACAACTTTTTCATAATAGTAACAAATTTTTCTAATAGTAACATTTTTTCTGTTAATGGTAACAACATTTTTTTAATAATAACAATTTTTTTGTATTATTAACGAGTTTTCTGTCAATGGTAACACATTTTTTCATAATAGTATAATTTTTTTCTTAATAACAACAGGTTTTCCATAATTGTAACAGGTTCTCTGTTAATGGTAACAAATTTTTTCTTAATACTAACAAATATTTATTATTAGTAACAAGTTTTATTTCAATGGTAACAAATTTTTTCATAACAGTAAAAAATGTTTTAATAACAACAAGTTTTTCATAATTATAACAGGTTCTCTGTTAATGGTAACACATTTTTTCTTAATGCTAAAAAATATTTCGTATTAGCAACGAGTGTTCTGTTAATGGCAACAAATTTTGTTTTTCATAATAGTATCATTTTTTCTTAATACCAATAATTTTTCATAATTGTAACAGGTTCTCTGTTAATGGTAACAAAATTTTTCTTAATACTAACAGAAGTCTTTCTTAATACCAACGAAATTTTTCTTAGAAGTAACAAGTTTTTCTTAATAGTAACAATTTTTTTCTAATAGTAACAAGTTTTCTGTTAATGGTAACAAACTTTTTCTAAATACTAGAAAATTTTTCTTAGTAGTAACAAGCCATTCTTAATACTAACAAATTTTTTTTCAATAGTAACATTTTTCTTAATAGCAACAATTTTTTTCACAACTGTAAAAAGTTTTCTGTCAATGATAACAAGGTTTTCATAATTGTATCAAGTTTTTCATAATACTAACAAACTTTCTCGTAGATGTAACAAGATTTTCAAAATAGGGACAAATTTTTTCTAATAGTAGCGAGTTTGCTGTTAATGGTAACAAATATTTTTCATAATAGTATCATTTTTTCTTAATAACAACAGGTTTTTCATAATTGTAACATGTTCTCTATTAATGGTAACAAATTTCTTTTTAATACTAACATATATTTCGTATTAGTAACAAGTTTTCTGTTAATGGTAACAACTTTTATCATATTAGTAACATTTTATCTTAATAACAACAAGTTTTTCATAATTGTAACAGGTTCTTTGTTAATGGTAACAAATTTTTTCTTAATGCTAAAAAAATTTTCGTATTAGCAACGAGTTTTCTATTAATGGTCACAAATTTTGTTTTTCATAATAGTATAATTTTTTCTTAATACCAACAATTTTTCATAATTGTAACAGGTTCTCTGTTAATGGTAACAAATTTTTTCTTAATACTAACAGAAGTGTTTCTTAATACTAATTTCTTTATTTCTTAATAGTAACATTTTTCTTAACAGTAACAATTTTTTTCAGAATTGTAACAAGTTTTCTGTTAATGATAACAAGATTTTCATAATTGTATCATATTTTTCATAACACTAACAAACTCTCTCTTAGATGTAACACGTTTTTCAAAATAGGCACAAGTTTTTTCTAATAGTAAAAAGTTTTCTGCCAATGGTAACAAGTTTTCTTATAATTCTAACAAGTTTCTCTTAATACTAACAAATTTATCTTAGAACTAGTAAGTTTTTCTTAATACTAACAAAATTTTTCTTAGAAGTAACAAGTTTTTCTTAATAGCAAAAAAAATTTCTAATAGTAACAAGTTTTCTGTTAATGATAACAATTTTTTTTCTTAATACTAACAAATTTTTCTTAATAGTAATATGTTTTTCTTAATGCTAACAAAAATTTTTCTTAATTCTAAAATGTCACTTTTAATAGTAACATTTTTCTTAATGACAACATTTTTTTTTATATTGTAGCAATTTTTTCTAATAGAAACAAGTTTTCTGTTAATGGTAACAAGTTGTTTCATAATTGTAACAAGTAGTCCTAATAATAAAAATTTTTTATTTGTTAGTTGATTCATAATTGTAATAAATTGTATTTAACAAGTTGTTTCCTAATTATAACAAGTGGTCTTAATACTAAAAAATTTCTATTAAAAGTAACAATCTTCTCTTAATACCAACAAAATTTCCCTTAGAAAGAACAACTTTTTCTTAATAGTAACTTGTTTTTTTCGTAATACTAACAAATAATTTTCAGAATACTAACAAATTTTTCTCAATAGTAACAATTTTTTCTGAATATTTACAAATTTTCTTCTTAATACTCAACAGTTTTTCCCTAATAGTAAAATGTTTTTCTTAATAGCCATAAGTTTTTCGTAAAGCTAATAAGTTTTTTCTTAACAGTAAAAAAATTTTTCTTAATGATAACACATTTCTCTTAATACTAAAAAGATTTTTCTTAATAGTACCATTTTTCCTAACAGATAACAAGTTTTTCTTAATGCTAAAAAGTTTATTCATAATAGTAACAAGTTTTCTGTTAATAGAAACAAGTGTTTTCTTAATAGTCGCATCTGTTTTTAATAGTAACAGTTTTTTTCTTAATAACAACAAAATTTTTCTTAATAGTAAAGTTAATTTTCTTAATGATATCATGGTTTTTCTTAATAGTAACAAGTTTTTTTCTTAATAGTAACATGTTTTTTTATTAATGCTAACAAAAAATTTTCTCAATACTAAAAAAAAATTTTTTATTAATAGTAACATTTTGTCTAAATAGTAATAACATTTTTCTAAGTGAACCTAAATTAACCTATCTTTTTTTATGTCTCTCTCACTAAGTTTTTGTGTCTGATTGGGTACGCTGCCAATTTATAACCACTCTAACCTAAATTCAACACACAATTTTTTTCATAATTTCTTGAATGAAATTTCTGTATTATGTATCCAAGAGGCGAATTCAAGAAAAATTTTGTTACTTACTTACTTATGATTTTTTCATAGTTTCTTGAAGGAAATTTCTGTAATGTGTATTCAAGAGGTGAATTCAAAAAAGAGTTTGTTACTTACTTACAATTTTTTCATAATTTCATGAAGGAAATTTCTTTATTGTGTATCCAAGAGGTGAATACAAGAAAGAGTTTGTTACTTACTTACAATTTTTCTATAATTTTATGAATGATATTTCTGTATTGTGTATCCAAGAGGGGAATTCAAGAAAGAGTTTGTTACTTACTTATAATTTTTTCATAATTTCTTGAATGAAATGTCTGTATTGTGTATCCAAGAGGCGAATTCAAGAAAGAGTTTGATACTTACTTACAACTTTGTCATAATTTCTTGAATGAAATTCCGTATTGTGTATCCAATAGGTGGGCTCAAGAAAGAGTTTGTTACTTACTTACAATTTTTTTCGTAATTTTTTGAATGAAATGTCTGTATTGTGTATCCAAGAGGTGAATTCAAGAAGGAATTTGTTAGTTACTTACAATTTTTTCATAATCTCTTGAATGAAATGTCTGTATTGTGTATCCAATAGGTAAAGTCAAGAAGGTGTTTGTTACGTACTTACAATTTTTTCATAATTTCTTGAATGAAATTTTTGTATTGTGCATCAAACAGGCAAATTCAAGAAAGAGTTTGTTACTTACTTAAAATTTTTCTCATAATTTCTTGACTGAAATTTCTGTATTGTGTATCCAAGAGGCAAATTCAAGAAAGAGTTTGTTACTTACTTGCAATTTTTTCATAATGTCTTGAATAAAATTTCTGTATTCTGTATCCAAGAGGTGAATTTAAGAAAGATTTTGTTACTTGTTTACAATTTTTTTTATGATTTCTTGAATGAAATGTCTGTATTGGGCATCCAAGAGGTGAATTCAAGACAGAGTTTGTTACTTACTTACAATTTTTTATTATTTCTTGAATGATATTTCCATATTGTTTACCCAAGAGGTGAAATCAAAGAAAGAGTTTTTTACTTACTTAAAATTTTTTCATAATTTCTTGAATGAAATTTCCATATTGTGTATCCAAGAGGTAAATTCAAGAAAGAGTTTGTTACCTATTTATATTTTTTTTGCATAATTTCTTGAATGAAATGTCTGTATTGTGTATCCAAGAGGCGAATTCAACAAAGAGTTTGTTACTCAATTACAAATTTTCTCATAATTTCATGAATAATAATTCTGTATTTTGTATCCAGAAGGCAAATTCAAGAAAGAGTTTGTTACTTAATTGCAATTTTTTTATATTTTCTTGAATGAAATTTCTGCATTGTGTATCCAAGAGGTGACCTCAAGAAAGCGTTTGTTACTTGTTTACAATTTTTTTATGATTTCTTGAATGAAATGTCTGTATTGGGTATCCAAGAGGTAAATTCAAGAAAGAGTTTGTTACTTACTTACAATTTTTTCATAATTTATTGAATGATATTTCCGTATTGTTTATCCAAGAGGTGAAATCAAGAAAGAGTTTGTTACTTTCTTACAATTTTTTCATAATTTCTTGAATGAAATTTCCATATTGTGTATCCAAGAGGTTAATTCAAGAAAGAGATTGTTACCTACTTATATTTTTTTTGCATAATTTCTTGAATGAAATGTCTGTATTGTGTATCCAAGAGGCGATTTCAACAAAGAATTTGTTACTTACTTACAATTTTTTCCTAATTTGTTACATGAAATGTCTTTATAGTGTATCCAAGAGGTTAATTCAAGAAAGAGTTTGTTACTTATTTACAATTGCTTCCTAATTTCTTGAATTAAATTTCTGTATTGTGCATAAAGAAAGTGAATTCAAGAAAGATTTGGTTACTTACTTTCAATTTTTTTATGTTTTCTTGAATGAAATGTCTGAAATGCGTATTCAGGAGGTGAATTGAAGAAAGAGTTTGTTACTTACTTACAATTTTCTTATAATTTCTTGAATGAAATGTCTGTATTGTGCATCAAAGAGGTGAATTCAAGAAAGACTTTATTACTTACTTACAATTTTTTCATAATTTCTTAAATGAAATTTCCATATTGTGTATCCAAGAGGTGAAATCAAAGAAAGAGTTTGTTACTTACAATTTTTTCATAATTTCTTGAATGAAATTTCCGTATTGTGTATCCAAGAGGTGGCTTCAGGAAAGAGTTTGTTACTTACTTACAATTTTTTTCATAATTTTTTTAATGAAATTTCTGTATTGTTTATCCAAGAGGTAAATTCAAGAAAGAGTTTGATAGTTACCTACAATTTTTTCATTATTTCTTGAATGAAATTTCTGTATTTTATATCCAAGAGGCAAATTCAAGAAAGAGTTTTTTACTTACTTATAATTTTTTCATAGTTTCTTGAATGAAATTTCCATATTGTTTATCCAAGAGGTGAAATCAAGAAAGAGTTTGTTACTTACTTACAATTTTTTCGTAATTTCATGAATGAAATTTCTGTATTTTGTATCCAAATGTAACATTGACAAGGTAAACCACGACAAAAACTACTGAAATATTCCAACTCTTAAATTTCAACGAAAAAATCCTAAATGAACAAGGTAAACCACGACAAAATACTACTAAAATATTCCAAATGTTACATTTTAACGAAAAAAAATCCAAAATGAAGTTTGACACATCAAGAAAATGTAACAGTGACAAGGTAAACCACGACAAAACACTACTGAAATATTCCAACTCTTACATTTCAACGAAAAAAAAAAATCAAAAATTAACTTTGAAACATCATCAGAATGTAACAGAGATATGATAAACTACGACAATACACTATTAATATATTCCAACTCTTACATTTCAACGAAAAAAATCCAAAATGAACTTTGAAACATCTTCAGAATGTAACAGTGACAAGGTAAACCACGACAGAACACTACTGAAATATTCCAACTCTTACATTTCAACGAACGAATTCTAAATGAACTTTGAAACATCTTCAGAATGTAACAGTGACAAGGTAAACCCCAACAAAACACTACTGAAATATTCCAACTCTTTAATTTCAATTAAAAAAAAAATCCAAAATGAACATTGAAACATCTTCAGAATGTATGAGTGACCAGGTAAACCACGACAAAATACTACTGAAATATTCCAACTCTTACATTTCAATGAAAAAAAAAATCCAAAATGAACTTTGAAACATCTTCAGAAAGTAACAGTGACACAATGAAATCTTAGGAGTACATTCCTGCTCTGATAAACCGTGGATCACACCTGAAATTATCGATATCTGTGCTAAAAAACGTATGCACGCCAACAAACAAGACCGACAAAGCCAGGATGAAGACAAGAGGTTAAAACTTCTAGTAGGGAAAAATAGGGCAGGCTCTGGACTAATACGTCAATGAGTGTGTAGACGCCTTCAGAAAAGGTGACAGCCACTTCATGTACAAAAAAGTACGGGAGCTGTCGAAAAAGAAACCCGCAGCAGCAGCATCCCTGTTAGATAAACATGATTAACTTATCACAGATTCTGAGGATAGGCAGGAACACTGGAAGGAACACTTCTGCCAGAAACTGAACCCCACAATAACACCTGATCCATCTATCCTACTGTCTATTCAACTAACGGAGTACCCAGTAGATCCAATTTCACCATAATTACGAGAACAGGTAGTTGCAGCTATACAATCCCTGAAAACAATTTAAGCTCGTGGCCAAGATGTATACAATCAGAGCTACTTAAGTCGGGCCCAGAAGAACAGGTAGACATCTATCATAAAGTTGCAATAGGCATCTGGGGAAAATTTATACACAGTTTCAACTAGTTATGGTTAACCTTGTTAAAGATGGACTATTTTCTTGCAAAACCACACAAAATCAGAAAAAATGTTAAATGTTCCTCTATTACCTACGAAATTGAAATAAAAATGAAGAAATTATAAATAGTTTCAACTAGCTATGGCTAACTTTGTAAACCGTGACAAAACACTACTGAAATATTCCAACTCTTACATTTCAACTAAAATAAATTCAAAATGAACTTTGAAACATCTTCAGAATGTAACAGTGATGCGGTAAATCACGACAAAACACTACAGAAATATTCCAACTCTTCCATTCCAACGAAAAAAAAAATCCAAAACCAACTTTGAAAAATCAAGAGAATATAACAGCGACAAGGTAAACCGCGACGAAACACTACTGAAATATCCCAACTCTTTAATTTCAACGAAAAAATCCTAAATGAACTTTGAAACATCTTCAGAATATAACATTGACAAGGTAAACCACTGCAAACACTACTGAAATATTCCAACTCTTAAATTTCAACGAAAAAATCCTAAATGAACTTTGAAACATCTTCAGAATGTAACAGTGACAAGGTAAACCACGACGAAACTTTACTGAAATATTCTAACTCTTACATTTCAACGAAAAAAAACTAAAATGAACTTTGAAACATCAATAGAATGTAACAGTGACAGGGTAAACCACGACAAAACACTACTGAAATATTCCAACTCTTAAATTTCAACGAAAAAAATCCAAAATGAACTTTGAAACATATTCAGAATGTAACAGTGACAAGGTAAACCACGAAAAAACAGTACTGAAATATTCCAACTCTTACATTTCAATGAAAAAAATCCAAAATGAACTTTGAAACATCAAGAGAATGTAAAAGTGACAAGGTAAACCACGATAACTCTTTCAACTCTTACATTTCAATGAAAAAAATCCAAAATGAACTTTGAATCATCAAGAGAATTTAACAGTGACAAGGTAAACCAGGACAAAACACTAGGACGAAACATCCAGGACGAAACATCTTCAGAATGTAACATTGATAAGGTAAACCACGACAAAACACTACTGAAATATTCCAACTCTTACATTCCAACGAAAAAAAATCCAAAACCAACTTTGAAACATCAATAGAATATAACAGAGACAAGGTAAACCACGAAAAAACACTACTGAAATAATCCAACTCTTACATTTCAATGAAAAAAAAAATTCCAAAATGAACTTTGAAACATATAGAGAATATAACAGTGACAAGGTAAACCACGACAAAACACTACTGAAATATTCCAACTCTTATATTTCAATGAAAAACATCCAAAATGAACTTTGAAACATCTTAAGAAAGTAAGAAAGACACAGTAAACCACGACAAAACAGTACTGAAATATTTCAACTTTTACATTACAACGAAAAAAATCCAAAATGAACTTTGAAACATCTTCAGAATGTAACAGTAACAAGGTAAACCACGACAAAACAATACTGAAATAATCCAACTCTTACATTTCAACGAAAAAAAAAATCAAAAAAGAACTTTGAAACATCAAGAGTATGTAACAGTGACAAGGTAAACCACGACAAAACACTACTAAAATATTCCAATTATTATATTTCAACAACAAAATATCCAAAATGAGCTTTGAAACATCTTCAGAACGTAACAGTGACATGGTAAACCACGATAAAACACTACTGAAATATTCCAAATCTTACATTTCAACGAAAAAATCCAAAATGAACTTTGAAACATCTTCAGAATGTAACAGTGACAATGTAAACCACAACAAAAATTACTGAAGTATTCCAACTCTATACATTTTAACGAAAAAAAAATACAAAATGAACTTTGAAACATCTTCAGGATGTAACAGTCACAAGGTAAACCACGACAAAACACTACTGAAATATTACAACTCGTACATTTAAACAAAAAAAAATCCAAAATAAACTTTGAAACATCTTCAGAATGTAACACTGACAAGGTAAACCACGATAAAACACTACTGAAAATTTTCAACTCTTACATTTCAACGAAAAAAAAATCCAAAAGGAACTTTAAAACATCTTCAGAATGTAACATTGACAAGGTAAACCACGACAAAAACTACTGAAATATTCCAACTCTTAAATTTCAACGAAAAAATCCTAAATGAACAAGGTAAACCACGACAAAATACTACTAAAATATTCCAAATGTTACATTTTAACGAAAAAAAATCCAAAATGAAGTTTGACACATCAAGAAAATGTAACAGTGACAAGGTAAACCACGACAAAACACTACTGAAATATTCCAACTCTTACATTTCAATGAAAAAAAAAAATCAAAAATGAATTTTGAAACATCTTCAGAATGTAACAGAGACAAGGTAAACCACGACAAAACACTACTGAAATATTCCAACTCTTGCATTTCAACGAAAAAAATCCAAAATGAGCTATGAAGCATCTTCAGAATGTTACAGTGACAACGTAAACCATGACAGAACACTACTGAAATATTCCAACTCTTACATTTCAACGAACGAATTCTAAATGAACTTTGAAACATCTTCAGAATGTAACAGTGACAAGGTAAACCCCAACAAAACACTACGGAAATATTCCAACTCTTACATTTCAATTAAAAAAAAATCCAAAATGAACATTGAAACATCTTCAGAATGTATGAGTGACCAGGTAAACCACGACAAAATACTACTGAAATATTCCAACTCTTACATTTCAATGAAAAAAAAAAATCCAAAATGAACTTTGAAACATCTTCAGAAAGTAACAGTGACACAATGAAATCTTAGGAGTACAGTCCTGCTCTGATAAACCGTGGATCACACCTGAAATTATCGATATCTGTGCTAAAAAACGTATGCACGCCAACAAACAAGACCGACAAAGCCAGGATGAAGACAAGAGGTTAAAACGTCTAGTAGGGAAAAATAGGGCAGGCTCTGGACTAATACGTCAATGAGTGTATAGACGCCTTCAGAAAAGGTGACAGCCACTTCATGTACAAAAAAGTACGGGGAGCTGTCGAAAAAGAAACCCGCAGCAGCAGCATCCGTGTTAGATAAACATGATTAACTTATCACAGATTCTGAGGATAGGCAGGAACACTGGAAGGAACACTTCTGCCAGAAACTGAACCCCACAATCACACCTGATCCATCTATCCTACTGTCTATTCAACTAACGGAGTACCCAGTAGATCCAATTTCACCATAATTACGAGAACAGGTAGTTGCAGCTATACAATCCCTGAAAACAAATTAAGCTCGTGGCCAAGATGTATACAATCAGAGCTACTTAAGTCGGGCCCAAAAGAACAGGTAGACATCTATCATAAAGTCGCAATAGGCATCTGGGGAAAATCCTAAATGAACTTTTGGATTTTTCATTTTCGATTTTTCGTTGAAATGTAAGAGTTTGAATATTTCAGTAGTGTTCTGCCATGGTTTACATTATCACTGTTACATTCTGAAGATGTTTCAAAGTTCATTTTGGATTTTTTGTCGTTGAAATGTAAGAGTTGGAATATTTCAGCAGTGTTTCGTCCTGGTTTACCTTGTCACTGTTACATTCTGAAGATGTTTCAAAGTTCATTTAGGATTTTTTCGTTGAAATTTAAGAGTTGGAATATTTCAGTAGTGTTTGCAGTGGTTTACCTTGTCAATGTTATTACCTTGTCAATGAAAAAATCAAAAATGAACTTTGAAACATCTTCAGAATGTAACAGTAACAATGTAAACCATGACAAAACACTACTGAAATATTCCAACTCTTACATTTTAACGAAAAAAAAACCAAAATGAAATTTGTAAAATCGTGAGAATGTAACAGTGACAAGGTAA
The DNA here is from genome assembly GCF_049724085.1 of Artemia sp. Qi Xiang Cuo. NCBI lineage: Eukaryota > Metazoa > Arthropoda > Branchiopoda > Anostraca > Artemiidae > Artemia > Artemia sp. Qi Xiang Cuo. The sequence goes on from NC_142803.1 coordinate 47,652,326, forward strand.
ACCACGAAGAAACACTACTGAAATATTCCAACCCTTACATTTAAAAGAAAAAAATCCAAAATGAACTTTGAAACATCTTCAGAATGTAACAGTGATAATGTAAACCATAACAGAACACTACTGAAATATTCAAACTCTTACATTTCAACGAAAAATCCAAAATTAACTTTGAAACATCATCAGAATATAACAGTGACGAGGTAAACCACGACAAAACACTACTGAAATATCCTAACTCTTGCATTCAACGAAAAAAAAATCCAAAATGAACTTTGAAACCTCTTCAGAATGTAACGGTGACACAATGAAATCTTAGGAGGACAGTTCTGCTCTAATAAACCGTGGATCACACCCGAAATTATCGATATCTGTGATAAAAAACGAATGCACGCCAACAAACAAGACCGACAAAGCCAGGATGAATACAAGGGGTTAAAATGTCTAGTAGGGAAAAATAGGGCAGGCTCTGCACTAATACTTCAATAAATGTGTAGACACCTTCAAAAAAGGTGACAGCCACTACATGTACAAAAAAGTACGGGAGCTGTCGAAAAAGAAAACCGTGGCAGCAACAACCCTGTTAGATCAACATGATTAACTTATCATAGATTCTGAGGATAGGCAGGAACACTGGAAGGAACACTTCTGCCAGAAACTGAACCCCACAATAACACCTGATCCATCTATCCTACTGTCTATTCAACTAACGGAGTACCCAGTAGATCCAAGTCTACCATAATTACGAGAAGAGGTAGTTGCGCTATACAATCCCTGAAAACAAATTAAGCTCCTGGCCAAGATGGTATACAATCACAGCTACTTAAGCTGGCCCCTGAAGAACAGGTAGACATCAATGAGGGGTGGATATATTTTTCACGGGGATCGTATCAAAAATAAACTTTGAAAGATCTTCAGAATGTAATAGTGACAATTCCAACTCTTACATTTCAATGAAAAAAAAAATGCACTTTGAAATAGCAAAAAATTGTAACAGTGTATAGGTAAACCACGACAAAACACTACTGAAATATTCCAACTCTTACAGTTCAACGAAAAAAAAAATCAAAAATGAGGTTTGAAACATCAAGAGAATGTTATAAAACGAAGGTAAAAAACGACAAACACTACTGAAATATTTTAACTCATACATTTCAATAAAAAATCCCAAATGAACTTTGAAACATCAAGAGAATGTAACAGTTACAATTCCAAATCTTACATTTTAACAAAAAATTAATTCCAAAATGAACTTTGAAAGATCAAGGGAATGTAAGAGTGACAAGGTAAACCGCTACAAATTACAGCTGAAATGTTCCAACTCTTACATTTCAACAAAAAAAAATCCAGAATGAACTTTGAAACATCAATAGAATGTAAGAGTGACAATGTAAACCACGACAAAACACTACTGAAATATTCCAACTGTTACATATCAACAAAAAAAATCCAAAATGAATTTTGACACATCTTCAGAATGTAACAGTGATAAGGTAAAGAGCGAGAAACACTATTGAAATATTCCAACTCTTACATTTCAATGAAAAACAAAATCAAAATTTAACTTTGAAACATTTTCAGAATGTAACAGTGACAAAGTAAACCACGAGAAAAAACTACTGAAGTTATATAGTTCAATGAAAAAAAATAAAAAATGAAATTTAAAACATCTTCAGAATGTAAGAGTGACAATTCCAACTCTTACCTTTTAACGAAAAAAAAAAACAAAATGCACTTTGAAACATCAGAAGAATGTAACAGTGACAAGGTAAACCACGACAAAACAGTACTGAAATAATCCAACTCTTTCATTTCAACAAAAAAATCCAAAATGAATTTTGAAGCATCATGAGAATGTAACAGTGATAAGGTAAATCACGACTAAACACAACTGAAATATTCCAACTCTTACACTTCAATGAAAAAAAAAATCCAAAATGAACTTTGAAACATCTTCAGAATGTAACAATGACAAGGTACACCACGAGAATACTATTGAAATATACAACGTATTATAGTTCAATGAAAAAAATCAATAATGAAATTCGAAACATTTTAAGAATTTAATATTGACAATTTTAACTCTTACAATTCAACGAAAAAAAAAACAAACGGCATTTTTAAATAGCGAGAAATTTTAACAGTGTATAGGTAAACCACGACAAAATAATAATGAAATATTTCAACTCTTACAGTTCAACGAAAAAAAATCTAAAATGAAGTTTGAAACATGAAGAGAATGTTATGAAACGAAGGTAAACCACGACAAACACTACTGAAATATTTTAACTCATACATTTCAATGAGAAATCCCAAATGAACTTTGAAACGTCAAGAGAATGTAACAGTGACAATTCCAACTCTTACATTTTAACGAAAAATCAATTCCAAAATGAACTTTGAAAGATCAAGAGAATGTAAGAGTGACAAGGTAAACCGCTACAAATCACAGCTGAAATGTTCCAACTCTTACATTTCAACAAAAAAAAATCCAGAATGAACTTTGAAACATCAATAGAATGTAAGAGTGACAAGGTAAACCACGACAAAACACTACTGAAATATTCCAATTGTTACATTTAAACAAAAAAAAAATCCAAAATGAACTTTGACACATCTTCAGAATGTAAGAGTGATAAGGTAAAGCACGAGAAACACTATTGAAATATTCCAACTCTTACATTTCAATGAAAAACAAAATCAAAAATTAACTTTGAAACATTTTCAGAATGTAACAGTAACAAGGTAAACCGCGAGAAAACACTACTGAAGACATATAAATCAAAAATGAACTTTAAAATATCTTCAGAATGTAATAGTGACAATTCCAGCTCTTACCCTTCAACGAAAAAAAACAAAATGCACTTTGAAACATCAAAAGAATGTAACAGTGACAAGGTAAACCAAGACAAAACAGTACTGAAATAAGCCAACTCTTTCATTTCAACAAAAAAAATCCATAAATGAATTTTGAAGCATTATGAAAATGTAACAGTGATAAGGTAAATCACGACAAAACACTACTGAAATATTCCAACTCTTACATTTCAATGAAAAAAAAAATCTAAAATTAACTTTGAAACATAAAGAGAATGTAACAGTGACAAGGCAAACCACGACAAAACACTAATGAAATATTCCAACTCTTACAGTTCAACTCTTACAGTTCTTAAATTTTGGTGAAAAACAAAATCCAAAATGAACTTTGAAACATCTTCAGACTGTAACAGTGACAAGGTAAACCAAGAGAAAACACTACTGAAATATTCCACGTCTTATAGTTCAATGAAAAAAAAAATCAATAATGAACTTTAAAAAATCTTCAGAATGTAATAGTGACAATTTCAAAACTTACATTTCAACGAAAAAAAACCAAAAAGCTCTTTGAAATATCAAAAGAATGTAACAGTGACAAGGTGAACCACGACCAAACAGTACTGAAATAATCCAACTCTTGCATTTCAGCAAAAAAAATCAAAAATGAATTTTGAAACATCAGGATTATGTAACAGTGATAAGATAAACCACGGCAAAACAATAATAAAATATACCAACTCTTACATTAAAAAAAAAAAATCTAAAATGAGTTTTAAACATGAAGAGAATGTAAGAATGAAGAGGTAAATCATGATAAAACACTACTGAAATATTCCAACTCCTACACTACAACGAAAAAAAAATCCAAAATGAACTTTGAAACATCAAGAGAATGTAACGGTGACATGACAAAATGACATGACAAAATAATACTGCAACTCTTAGATTTCAACGAACGAAATTCAAAATGAACTTTGAAATAACAAGAGAATGTAACAGTGACAAGGTAAACCATGACAAAACACTACTGAAATATTCCAACTCTTACATTTCAACAAAAAAATCCAAAATGAACTTTGAAAGATCATGAGAATGTAACAGTGACAAGGTAAACAAAAAAAAATTCAAAAATTAAGTTTGAAACATCAAAATAATGTTATAAAACAAAGGTAAACCACGACAAACACTACTGAAATATTTTATCTCTTACATTTCAATGAAAAAAATATTTAAAATGAACTTTGAAATATAAAAAGAATATAACTGTGACAAGGTAACCAAGACAAACCACTACTGAAATATTCCAACTCTGACAGTTCAACGAAAAAAAATCCAAAATGAACTTTGAAACATTAAGAGAATGTAACAGTGACAATGTAAACCACGACAAAACACTACTTAAATATTCCAACTCTTATATTTCAACAAAAAAATCCAAAATGAACTTTGAAAGATCATGAAAATGTAACAGTGACAAGGTAAACCACGACAAAACACTACTGAAATATTCCAACCCTTAAATTTCAACGGACAAAAAAATCCATAATGAACTTTGACACATCTTCAGCATGTATCAGTGATAAGATAAAGCAGGATAAACACTACTGAAATAATTCAACTCTTAAATTTCAAAGAAAAAAAGATCCAAAATGAACTTTGAAACATCTTCAGACTCTAACAGTGACAAGGTAAACCACGAGAAAACACTACTGTAATATTCCACGTCTTATAGTTCAATGAAAAAAATCCAAAATGAACTTTGACACATCTTCAGAATGTAACAGTGATAAGGTAAAGCAAAAAAAACACTATTGGAATATTCCAACTCTTACACATCAATGAAAAAAAATTCAAAATGAACTTTGAAACATTAAGAGAATGTAACAGTGACAAGGTAAACCACGACAAAACACAACTGAAATTATTGAAATAACACTATTGAAATATTCCAACTCTTACATTTCAACGAAAAAAAACTCTAAAATGAACTTTGAAACATTAAGAGGATGTAACAATGACAAGGTAAACAAGGATAAAACACTATTGAAATTATCCATCTCTTACATTTTAACGAAAAAAAAATTTAAACTTAACTTAGGAATATCAAAAGAAATTAACAGCGACAAGGTAAACTACGAAAAAACAATTGAATTAATCCAACACTTGAACTTCAACGAAAAAAAAAATCCAAAATGAGCTTTTAAATATGAAGAGAATATAACACTCACAATGTAAACCACGACGAAACACTACTGAAATATTCCAACTATTACATTTCAACAAAAAAAATCCAAAATGAACTTTGAAACATCAAGAGAATGCAACAGTGACAACGTAAACGACGACAAAACACTACTGAAATATTCCAACTCTTACAGTTCAACGAAAAAAAAAATTCAAAATGAACTTTGAAACATGAAGAAAATGTAACACTGACAATGTAAACAACGACAAAACGCTACTGAAATATTCCAAATCTTACATTTCAACAAAAAAAAATCCAAAATGAACTTTGAAACATCAAGAGAACGTAACAATGACAAGGTAAACCACGACAAAACACCACTGAAATATTCCAATTCTTACATTTCAACAAAAAAAAAAAAATCTAAAATGAACTTTGAAACATCAAGAGAATGTAACAGTGACAAGGTAAAACCCGATAAAACACTACTGAAATATTCCAACTCTTACATTTCAACGAAAAAAAAATCCAAAATGAACTTTGAAAAATCAAGAGAATGTAACAGTGACAATGTAAACCACGACAAAACACTACTGAAATATTCCGACTCTTACATTTCAACGAAAAAAAAGTCCAAAATGAACTTTGAAACATTAAGAGAATGTAACAGTGACAAGGTAAACCACGACAAAACACTACTGACAAACAACGACAAGCCGACAAACCATGACAAAACACTACATTTCAACGAAAAACAAAATCCAAAATGAACTTTGAAACATCAACAGATTGCAACAGTGACAAGGTAAACCACGACAAAACACTACTGAAATTATTGAAATAACACTATTGAAATATTCCAACTCTTACATTTCAACGAAAAAAAAGTCCAAAATGAACTTTGAAACATTAAGAGGATGTAATAGTGACAAGTTAAACCACGACAAAACACTACTTAAATATTCCAACTCTTACATTTCAACGAAAAAAAAAATCTAAAATGAACTTTGAAACAATATGAAAATGTAAGAGGTACAATGTAAACCATAACAAACCACTGCTTAAATAATCGAACACTTAAACTTCAACAAAAAAATAAAAAGTTAACTTTGAAACATCTACAAAATGTAACAGTGACATGGTAAACCACGACAAAACACTACTGAAATATTCTAACCCTTAAATTTTAACGAGAAAAAAATCTATAATGAACTTTGAAACATTTTCAGAATGTATAATTGATAAAGTAAAGCAAGAAAAACACTACTGAAATAATCCAACTCTTAAATTTCAATGAAAAAAAAATCCAAAATGAGCTTTGAAACCTCTTCAGAATGTAACAGTGACAAGGTAAACCACGAGAACATTATTGAAATATACCACATATTATATTTCAATGAAAAAAAAATCAAAAATAAAATTCTAAATATCTTCAGAATTTAATAGTGACAATTCTAACTCTTAAATTTCAACAAAAAAAAAAACAAAATGCATTTTTAAATAGCGAGAAATTGTCACAGTGTATAGGTAAACCAAGAAAAAACAATACAGAAATAATCCAACTCTTAAAGTTCAACAAAAAAAAATCTAAATTTAATTTTGAAAAATCAAAATAATTTTATAAAACGAAGGTAAACCACGACAAATACTACTGAAATATTTTATCTCTTACATTTCAATGAAAAAAAAATTTAAAATGAACTTTGAAATATAAAAAGAATATAACTGTGACAAGGTAACCAAGACAAACCACTACTGAAATATTCCAACTCTGACAGTTCAACGAAAAAAAAAATCCAAAATGAACTTTGAAACATTAAGAGAATGTAACAGTGACAATGTAAACCACGACAAAACACTACTTAAATATTCCAACTCTTATATATCAACGAAAAAATCAAAAATGAACTTTGAAAGATCATGAAAATGTAACAGTGACAAGGTAAACCACGACAAAACACTACTGAAATATTCCAACCCTTAAATTTCAACGAACAAAAAAATCCATAATGAACTTTGAAACATCTTCAGAATGTAACAGTGATAAGGTAAAGCAGGAGAAACACTGCTGAAATAACCCAACTCTTAAATTTCAATGAAAAATAAAATCCAAAATGAACTTTGAAACATCTTCAGAATGTAACAGTGACAAGGTAAACCCCGAGAAAACACTACTGTAATATTCCACGTCTTTAATATTCAACAAAAAAAAATCCAAAATGAACTTTGAAACATTAAGAGAATGTAACAGTGACAATATAAACCACGACAAAACACTACTTAAATATTCCAACTCTTAAATTTCCACAAAACAATCCAAAAGGAACTTTGAAAGATCAAGAAAATGTAACAGTGACAAGGTAAACCACAACAAAACACTACTGAAATATTCCAACACTTACATTTCAACGAAAAAAAAAATCAATAATGAACTTTGAAACATCTTCAGCATGTAACAGTGATAAGGTAAAGCAGGAGAAACACTACTGAAATAATCCAACTCTTAAATTTCAATGAAAAATAAAATCCAAAATGAACTTTGAAACATCTTCAGAATGTAACAGTGACAAGGTAAACCAAGAGAAAACACTACTGAAATATTCCACGTCTTATAGTTCAATGAAAAAAAAAATCAATAATGAACTTTAAATAATCTTCAGAATGTAATAGTGACAATTCCAACTCTTAGCTTTCACCAAAAATTAAACCCAAAATGCACTTTGAAACACCAGAAAATTGTAGCAGTGACAAGGTGAACCACGACAAAACAGTACTGAAATAATCCAACTCTTGCATTTCAGTGAAAAAATCAAAAATGAATTTTGAAACATCAGGATTATGTAACAGTGATAAGGTAAACCACGGCAAAACACTACTAAAATATCCCAACTCTTACATTTCAAAAAAAAATCTAAAATGAGTTTGAAACATAAAGAGAATGTAAGAGTGACAAGGTAAACCACGACAAAAAACTACTGGAATATTTCAACTCTTACATTTCAACAAAAAAAAAATCCAAAATGAAATTTGAAACATCCAGAGAATGTAACAGTGACATGGTAGACCATGACAAAATAATACTGCAACTCTTAGATTTCAAGGAATGAAATTCAAAATGAACTTGAATGACTTCATGACAAAACACTACTGATATATTCCAACTCTTACATTTCAACGAAAGAAATTCAAGATAAACTTTGAAGCATCATGAGAATGTAACAGTGATAAGTGATATTCTTATCACTATCACTATCACTTATCACTATCACTGTAACAGTGATAGTGATAAGTGAAAAGTGATATTCCAACTCTTACATTGCAACGAAAAAAAAATCAAAAAAAAAATTCAAAAACAAAGTTTGAAACAACAAAAGAATGTTATTAGGAGAAGGCAAACCACGAAAAACATTACTGAAATATTCCAAATCTTACATTTTAATGAAAAATCCTATAGGAACTATGAAATATTTTCAGAATGTAACAGTAACAAGGTAAACCGCGAGAAAACACTACTGAACTCGTATAGTTCAATGAAAAAAAAAAAATCAAAAATGAACTTTAAAACATCTTCAGAATGTAATAGTGACAATTCCAGCTCTTACCCTTCAACAAAAAAAAATGCACTTTGAAACATCAAAAGAATGTAACAGTGACAAGGTAAACCAAGACAAAAAATTAATGAAATAATCCAACTCTTGCATTTAAAAAAAAAATCCAAAATTAATTTTGAAGCATCATGAGAATGTAACAGTGATAATGTAAATCGCGACAAAACACTATTGAAATATTCAAGCTCTTAAATTTCAACGAAAAACAAATACACAATTAACCTTGAAGTATCAAGAGAATGCAGCTATGAGAAGACAGACTACGACAAAACAATAATTAAATAATCAAACCCTTGAAGTTAAACAAAAAAAAAAATCCAAAATGAAACATAAAATATCATCAGAATGTATCAGTGATAAGGTAAAGCAGGAGAAACACTACTGGAATATTCCAACTCTTACACATCAATGAAAAAAAATTCAAAATGAACTTTGAAACATTAAGAGAATGTAACAGTGACAAGGTAAACCACGACAAAACACAACTGAAATTATTGAAATAACACTATTGAAATATTCCAACTCTTACATTTCAACGAAAAAAAAGTCCAAAATGAACTTTGAAACATTAAGAGGATGTAATAGTGACAAGGTAAACCACGACAAAACACTATTTAAATATTCCAACTCTTATATTTTAACGAAAAAAAAAATCCAAAATGAACTTTGAAACATCAAGAGAATGCAACGGTGACAAGGTAAACCACGACAAAACGCTACTGAAATATTCCAACTCTTACATTTCAACGAAGAAAAAGTCCAAAATGAACTTTGAAACATTAGGAGAATGTAATAGTGACAAGATAAACAACGACAAAACACTACTGAAATATTCCAACTCTTACAGTTCTGATAAAACAGTACTGATATAATCCAACTCTTGCATTTCAGCAAAAAAATCCAAAATGAATTTTGAAACATCAGGATTATGTAACAGTGATAAGACAAACCACGGCAAAATACTACTAAAATATGCCAACTCTTAAATTTCAAAAAAAAATCTAAAATGAGTTTGAAACATCAAGAGAATGTAAGAGTGACAAGGTAAACCACGACAAAACACTACTGTAACATTCCAACTCTTACATTGCAACGAAAAAAAAATCAAAAATGAAATTTGAAACATCAAGAGAAAGTAACAGTGATATGGTAGACCATGACAAAATAATACTGCAACATCTAGATTTCAACGAATGAAATTCAAAATAAACTTGGAAATAATAAGAGAATGTAACAGTGACAAGGTAAACCACGACAAAACATTACTGATGCATTCCAACTCTTACATTTCAACGAAAGAAATTCATGATAAATTTTGAAGCATCATGAGAATGTAACAGTGATCATCTATATCACGACAAAATACTAATGAAATATTCAAACTCTTACAGTTGAATGATAAAAAAAATCTAAAATGAAGTTTGAAACATCAAGAGAATGTTACAGGGACTAGGCAAATAATGACAAAACAATGCTGGGATATTTCAAATCTTACATTTCAACGAAAAAAAAAAATCAAAAATGAAGTTTGAAATATCAAAAGAATGTTATAGGGAAAAGAAAAACCACGAAAAACACTACTGAAAAATTTCAAGTCTTAAATTTTCAATGAAAAATCCAAAATGAAATTTGAAAAATCAAGAGAATGTAACAGTGACAATTCCAACGCTTACATTTTAACGAAAAAATCAATTCCAAAATGAACTTTAAAAGATCAAGAGAATGTAAGAGAATGTAAAAAAAAAAATATAAAATGAGTTTGAAACATCAAGAGAATGTAAGAGTGACAAGGTAAACCAGACTAAACACTACTGAGATATTCCAACTCTTACATTGCAACGAAAAAAAAATCAAAAAAAAATCAAAAACAAAGTTTGAAACATCAAGAGAATGTTATAAAGATAAGGTAAACCACTACTAACACTGCTGAAATATTCCAACTCTTACATTTCAATGAAAAACAAAATGAACTTTGAAACATTTTCAGAATGTAACATTAACATAGTAAACCGCGAGAAAACACTACTGAACTCATATAGTTCAATGAAAAAAAAATCAAAAATGAAATTTAAAACATTTTCAGAATGTAAGAGTGACAATTCAAACTCTTACCTTTCAATGAAAAAAAAAAAAATCTAAAATTAACTTTGAAACATCAAGAGAAAGTAACAGTGACAAGGCAAACCACGACAAAACACTTCTGATATATTCCAACTCTTACATTTCAACGAAAAAAAAAAATATAAAATGAACTTTGAAACATCAAGATAATGTAACAGTGACAATTTAAACCACGACAAAACACTACTTAAATATTTCAACTTTTCCATTTCAACAAAAAAATCCAAAATGAACTTTGAAAGATCATGAGAATGTAACAGTGACAAGGTAAACCACGACAAAACACTACTGAAATATTCCAACCCTTACATTTCAACGAAAAAAAATCTAAAATGAACTTTGACACATCTTCAGAATGTAAAAGTGATAAGGTAAAGAAAGAGAAACACTGTTGAAATAATCCAACTCTTAAATTTCAATGAAAAACAAAATCCAAAACGAACTTTGAAACATCTTCAGACTCTAACAATGACAAGGTAAACCAAGAGAAAACACTACTGAAATATTCCACGTCTTATAGTTCAATGAAAAAAAATCAATAATGAACTTTAAAACATCTTCAGAATGTAATAGTGACAATTTCAACACTTACATTTCAACGAAAAAAAAACCCAAAATGCACTTTGAAACATCAAAAGAATGTAACAGTGACAAGGTGAACCACGACAAAACAGTATTGAAATAATCCAACTCTGGCATTTCAGCAAAAAAATCAAAAGTGAATTTTGAAACATCAGGATTATGTAACAGTGATAAGGTAAACCACGGCAAAACACTACTAAAATATGCCAACTCTTAAATTTCAAAAAAAAAATCTAAAATGAGTTTTAAACATGAAGAGAATGTAAGAGTGACAAGGTAAACCACGACAAAACACTACTGGAATATTTCAACTCTTACATTGCAACGGTGATATGGTAGACCTTGACAGAATAATACTGCAACTCTTAGATTTCAAGGAATGAAATTCAAAATGAACTTGGAAATAACAAGAGAATGTAACAGTGACTAGGTGAACCATGACAAAACACTACTGAAATATTCCAACTCTTACAGTTCAACGAAAGAAATTCAAGATAAACTTTTGAAGCATCATGAGAATGTAACAGTGATAAGCTAAATCACGACAAAATACTAATGAAATATTCAAACTCTTATAGTTCAATGAAAAAAAAAATCTAAAATGAACTTTGAAACATCAGGAGAATGTAACAGTTATAAGGTAAATCATGACAAAACACTGCTGGGATATTTAAAATTTTACATTTCAACGAAAAAAAAAATCAAAAATGAAGTTTGAAACAACAAGAGAATGTTATAGGGAAAAGGCAAACCACGAAAAACACTACTGAAATATTTCAACTCTTAAATTTCAATGAAAAATCCAAAATGAAATATCAAGAGAATGTAATAGTGACAATTCCAACTCTACATTTTAACGAAATGTAACGAATTTTTTTAACGAAAAAAATCAATTCCAAAATGAACTTTAAAAAATCAAGAGAATGTAAGAGAATGTAAAAAAAAAATATAAAATGAGTTTGAAACATCAAGAGAATGTAAGAGTGACAAGGTAAACCAGACTAAACACTACTGAAATATTTCAACTCTTACATTGCAACGAAAAAAAAATCCAAAAAAAATTCAAAAACAAAGTTTGAAACATCAAGAGAATGTCATAAAGATAAGGTAAACCACTACAAACACTGCTGAAATATTCCAACTCTTACATTTCAATGAAAAATCCAAAATTAACTTTGAAACATTTTCAGAATGTAACAGTAACAAGGTAAACCGCGAGAAAAAACTACTGAACTTATATAGTTCAATAAAAAAATTAAAAATGAACTTTAAATCATCTTCAGAATGTAATATTGACAATTCCAAATCTTACCTTTCACCAAAAATAAAACCCAAAATGCACTTTGAAACATCAAAAGAATGTAACAGTGACAAGGTAAACCACGACAAAACAGTACTGAAATAATCCAACTCTTGCATTTCAACAAAACAATCCAAAATGAATTTCAAAGTATCAGGAGAATGTAACAGTGATAAGGTAAATCACAACGAAACACTACTGAGATATTCCAGCTCTTAAATTTCAATTAAAAAAAAATCTAAAATTAACTTTGAAACATAAAGAGAATGTAACAGTGACAAGGCAAACCACGACAAAACACTTCTGAAATATTCCAACTCTTACATTTCAACGAAAAAAAATAATCCAAAATGAACTTTGAAACATTAAGAAAATGTAACAGTGACAATGTAAACCACGACAAAACACTACTGAAATTTTCCACGTCTTATAGTTTAATGAAAAAAAAATCAATAATGAACTTTAAAAAATCTTCAGAATGTAATAGTGACAATTCCAACACTTAAATTTCAACGAAAAAAAAAACCCAAAATGCACTTTGAAACATCAAAAGAATGTAACAGTGACAAGGTGAACCACGACAAAACAGTACTGAAATAATCCAAGCCTTGCATTTCAGTGAAAAAATCAAAAATGAATTTTGAAACATCAGGATTATGTAACAGTGATAAGGCAAACCACGGCAAAATACTACTAAAATATCCCAACTCTTACATTTCAAAAAAAAATCTAAAATGAGTTTGAAACATAAAGAGAATGTAAGAGTGACAAGGTAAACCACGACAAAAAACTACTGGAACATTTCAACTCTTACATTGCAACGAAAAAAAAAACCCAAAATGAAATTTGAAACATCCAGAGAATGTAACAGTGACATGGTAGACCATGACAAAATAATACTGCAACTCTTAGATTTCAAGGAATGAAATTCAAAATGAACTTGGAAATAACAAGAGAATGTAACAGTGACAAGGTAAACCATGACAAAACACTACTGATACATTCCAACTCCTATATTTTAACAAAAGAAATTCAAGATAAACTTTGAAGCATCATGAGAATGTAACAGTGATAAGTGATATTCTTATCACTGTCACTATCACTTATCACTATCACTGTAACAGTGATAGTGATAAGTGAAAAGTGATATTCCAACTCTTACATTACAACGACAAAAAAAATCCAAAAAACAAAATTCAAAAACAAAGTTTGAAACATCAAGAGAATGTTATTAGGATAAGGTAAACCACTACAAACACTGCTGAAATATTCCAACTCTTACATTTCAATGAAAAATCCAAAATTAACTTTGAAACATTTTCAGAATGTAACAGTAACAAGGTAAACCACGAGAAAAAACTACTGAACTTATATAGTTCAATGAAAAAAAAAATCAAAAATGAAATTTAAAACACCTTCAGAATGTAAGAGTGACAATTCAAACTCTTACCCTTCAACAAAAAAAATGCACTTTGAAACATCAAAAGAATGTAACAGTGACAAGGTAAACCACGACAAAACAGTACTGAAATAATCCAACTCTTGCATTTCAAAAAAAAAATCCAAAATTAATTTTGAAGCATCATGAAAATGTAACAGTGATAATGTAAATCGCGACAAAACACTACTGAAATATTCCAACTCTTACATTTCAATGAAAAAAAAAATCAAAAATTAACTTTGAAAAAACAATATAATGCAAAAATGAAAAGGCAAAATACGACAATACACTACTTAAATATGTCAACCTTTGCTTTCAACGAAAAAAAAATCTAAAATGAATTTTGAAACATCTTCAGAATGTAACAGTGATAAAGTAAAGCAGGATAAACACTACTGAAATAATCCAACTCTTAAATTTCAATGAAAAACAAAATCCAAAATGAACTTTGAAACATCTTCAGAATGTAACAGTGACAAGGTAAACCACGAGAAAACACTACTGAAATATTCCACGTCTTATAGTTCAATTAAAAAAATCAATAATGAACTTTAAAACATCTTCAGAATGTAATAGTGACAATTTCAACTCTTACATTTCAACAAAAAAAAAAAAATGCACTTTGAAACATCAAAAGAATGTAACAGTGACAAGGTGAACGAAAAAATCAATTCCAAAATGAACTTTGAAAGATCAAGAGAATGTAAAAAAAATCTAAAATGAGTTTTAAACATCAAGAGAATTTAAGAGTGACAAGGTAAACCACGACTAAACACTACTGAGATATTTCAACTCTTACATTACAACGAAAAAAAATCAAAAAAAAATTCAAAAACAAAGTTTGAAACATCAAGAGAATGTTATTAAGATAAGGTAAACCACTACAAACACTGCTGAAATATTCCAACTCTTACATTTCAATGAAAAATCCAAAATGAACTTTGAAAGATCAAGAAAATGTAAGAGGGACAATGTAAACCACGAGAAAACACTACTTAAGATATTCAACCTCTTACATTTCAACGAAAAAAATACAAAATGAACTTTGAAAGATCATGAGAATGTAACAGTGACAAGGTAAACCATGACAAAACTGAAATATTCCAACCCTTACATTTCAACGAAAAAAAAAATCCAAAATGAACTTTGAAACATCTTCAGAATGTATCAATGATAAGGTAAAGCAGGATAAACACTACTGAAATAATCCAACTCTTAAATTTCAATGAAAAACAAAATCCAAAATGAACTTTGAAACATCTTCAGAGTGTAACATTGACAAGGTAAACCACAAGAAAACACTACTGAAATATTCCACTTCTTATAGTTCAATGAAAAAAATCAAAAATAAACTTAGAAAAATCTTCGGAATGTAATAGTGACATCTCCAACTCCTACATTTCAACGAAAAAAAACCAAAATGCACTTTGAAACATCAAAAAATGTAACAGTGTATTCCATCTCTTACATTTCAACGAAAAAAAAACCAAAATTAATTTTGAAACATCAAAAGAATGTAACAGTGACAAGGTAAACCAAGAAAAAACAGTACTGAAATAATCCAACTCTTGCATTTCAACAAAAAAAATCCAAAATGAATTTTGAAACATCAGGAGAATGTAACAGTGATAAAGTAAACAACGACAAAACACTACTAAAATATGCCAACTCTTACATTTAAAAAAAAAACTATAAAATGAGTTTGAAACATCAAGAGAATGTAACAGTGACAAGGTAAACCACGACAAAATACTACTGAAATATTCTAACTCTTACCTTTCAACGATAAAAAATCCATAATGAACTTTGAAACATCATGAGAATATAACAGTGACAACGTAAACCACAAAAAAACACTACTGAAACATTCCAATTCTTATATTACAACGAAAAAAAATCCAAAATGAACTTTGAAATATCTTCAGAATGTAGCAATGACAAGGTAAAGCACGAGAAAAACTACTGAAATAATCCAACTCTTACATTTCCATGAAAAAAAAAATCCAAAATGAACTTTGAAACATCTTCAGAATTTAACAGTGACAAGGTAAACCACGAGAAAACACTACTGAAATATTCTATCTCCTACAGTTCAATAAAAAAAAAATCAAAAATGAGCTTTGAAACATCTTCAGAATGTAATAGTGACAATTTCAACTCTTACATTTCCACAAAAAAAAATCCAAAATGAAATTTGAAACATCAAAAGAATGTAACAGTGACAAGGTTAACCACTACAAAAAAGTACTGAAATAATCCAACTCTTGCATTTCAACAAAAAAAATCCAAAAGGAATTTTGAAACATCAGGAGAATGTAACAGTGATAAAGTAAACAACGACAAAACACTACTAAAATATGCCAACTCTTACATTTCAAAAAAAAAATATAAAATGAGTTTGGAACATCAAGAGAATGTAAGAGCGAAAAGGTAAACCAGGACAACTGGAATATTCCAATTCTTACATTTCAACGACAAAAAAAATCCAAAATGAACTTTGAAACATCAAAAGAATGTAACAGTGACAAGGTAAACCATTACAAAACAGTACTGAAATAATCCAACTCTTGTATTTCAATGAAAAACAAAATCCAAAATGACCTTTGAAACATCTTCAGAATGTGACAGTGACAAGGTAAACCGCGAGAACACTATTCAAATATTCCACATCTTATAGTTCAATGAAAAAAAAAATAAATAATGAACTTCAAAACATCTTCAGAATGTAATAGTGACAATTCCAACTCTTACATTTCGACGAAAAAAAAAATGCACTTTGAAACACCAAAAAATTGTAACAGTGTATAGGTAAACCACGAAAAAATACTACTGAAAATATTCCAACTCTTACAGTTCAACGAAAAAAAAATCAAAAATGAAGTGTGAAACATCAAAAGAATGTTATAAAACAAAGGTAAACCAGGACAAACACTACTGAAATATTTTAATTCTTACATTTCAATGAGAAATCAAAAATGAACTTTGAAACGTCAAGTGAATGTAACAGTTACAATTCCAACTCTTACATTTTAACAAAAAATCAATTCCAAAATGAACTTTGAAAGATCAAGAGAATGTAAGAGTGACAAGGTAAACCGCTACAAAATACAGCTGAAATATTCCAACTCTTAAATTTCAACAAAAAAAATCCAGAATGAACTTTGAAATAACAAGAGAATGCAACAGTGATAAGGTTAATCACGACAAAACACTACTGAAATATTCCACCTGTTACATTTCAACAAAAAAAAAATCCAAAACGAACTTTGACACATCTTCAGAATGTAAGAGTGATAAGGTAAAGCACGAGAAACACTACTGAAACATTCCAAATCTTACATTTCAATGAAAAACAAAATTAACTTTGAAACATTTTCAGAATGTAACAGTAACAAGGTAAACCGCGATAAAAAACTACTGAACTTGTATAGTTCAATGAAAAAAAAATCAAAAATGAACTTTAAAATATCTTCAGAATGTAATAGTGACAATTCCAACTCTTACCCTTGAACAAAAAAAAAAATGCACTTTGAAACATCAAAAGAATGTAACAGTGACAAGGTAAACCAAGACAAAACAGTACTGAAATAATCCAACTCTTGCATTTAAAAAAAAATCCAAAATTAATTTTGAAGCATCATGAGAATGTAACAGTGGTAAGGTAAATCACGACGAAACACTACTGAAATATTTCAACTCCTACATTTCAATGAAAAAAAAAATCCAAAATTAACTTTGAAACATAAAGAGAATGTAACAGTGACAAGGCAAACCACGACAAAACACTACTGATATATTTCAACTCTTACAGTTCAACGAAAAAAAAAAATCCAAAATGAACTTTGAAACATTAAGATAATGTAACAGTGACAATGTAAACCTTGATGTTTCTCTTGAAACATCAAGAGAATGTAACAGTGACAAGGTAAACTACGACAAAATACTACTGAAATATTCTAACTCTTACCTTTCAACGAAAAAAAATCCATAATGAACTCTGAAACATCATGAGAATATAACAGAGACAACGTAAACCACGAAAAAACACTACTGAAACATTCCAACTCTTATATTACAACGAGAAAAATCCAAAATGAACTTTAAAATATCTTCAGAATGTAGCAATGACAAGGTAAAGCACGAGAAAAACTACTGAAATAATCCAACTCTTACATTTCCATGAAAAAAAAAATCCAAAATGAACTTTGAAACATCTTCAGAATTTAACAGTGACAAGGTAAACCACGAGAAAACACTACTAAAATATTCTACCTCCTTCAGTTCAATAAAAAAAAAAAAAATCAAAAATGAGCTTTGAAACATCTTCAGAATGTAATAGTGACAATTTCAACTCTTACATTTCCACGAAAAAAAAATCCAAAATGAACTTTGAAACATCAAAAGAATGTAACAGTGACAAGGTTAACCACTACAAAAAAGTACTGAAATAATCCAACTCTTGCATTTCAACAAAAAAAAATCCAAAAGTAATTTGTAAACAACAGGAGAATTTAACAGTGATAAGGTAATCCACGACAAAACAGTACTAAAATATGCCAACTCTTACATTTCAAAAAAAAATCTAAAATGAGTTTGAAACATCAAGAGAATGTAAGAGCGAAAAGGTAAACCACGACAAAAAACACCTGGAATATTCCAATTCTTACATTGCAACGACAAAAAAAATCCAAAATGAACTTTGAAACATCGAGAGAATGTAACAGTAACATGGTAGACCATGACAAATAATACTGCAACTCTTAGATTTCAACGAATGAAATTCAAAATAAACTTTGAAATAACAAGAGAATGTAACAGTGACAAGGTAAACCATAACAAAATACTACTGAAATATTCCAACTTTTACATTTCAACAAAAGAAATTCAAAATAAACTTTGAAGCATCATGAGAATGTAACAGTGATAAGGTAAATCACGACAAAACACTAATGAAATATTCAAACTCTTACATTTGAATGAATAAAAATCTAAAATGAAATTTGAAACATAAAGAGAATGTAACAGTTACAAGGTAAACCACGACGAAACACTACTGAAATATTCCAACTCTTACATTTCAATGAAAAATCCAAAATGAACTATGAAACATCAAGAGTTTGAAACAACAAGAGAATGTTATAAAGAGAAGGTAAACCACGACAAACATTACTGAAATATTCCAACTCTTACATTTCAATGAAAAATCCAAAATGAACTATGAAACATCAAAAGAATGTAACAGTGACAATTCACGCTCTTACATTTCAACGAAAAAATCAATTCCAAAATGAAATTTGAAAGATCAAGAGAATGTGAGTGACAAGGTAAACCACTACAAAACACAACTGAAATATTCCAACTCTTACATTTCAACAAAAAAAATTCCAAAATGAACTTTGAAATATCAAGAGAATGTAACAGTGACAAGGTAAACCACGACAAAACACTACTGAAATATTCCAATTATTACATTTCAACAAAAAAAATTTAAAATGAACTTTGAAACATCAATTGAATGTAAGAGTGGCAAGGTAAACCACGACAAAACACTACTGAAATATTCCAACTCTTACATTTCAACAAAAAAATCCAAAATGAACTTTCAAACATCAAGAGAATGTAACAGTGAAATGGTAAACCACCATAAAACACTACTGAAATAATCCAACTTTTACATTTCAACAAAAAAAATTAAAAATGAAAGTTTGAAGCATCAAGAGATTGTAACAGTGACAAGGTAAATGACAAGAAAAGTGTACGCAAATGTTATAACTCTTACATTTTAACGAAAAAAAATCTAAGATGAACTTTAAAACATCAAGAGAATGTAACAGTGACAAGGTAAATCACGAAAAAACACTATTGAAATATTCCAACTCTTACATTTCAACGAAAAAAAAATCCAAAATGAGATTTGAAACATCTTCAGCATGTAACAGTGACAAGGTAAAGCACGAGAAACACTACTGAAATAATCCAGCTCTTACATTTCAATGAAAAAAAATCCAAAATTGACTTTGAAACATCTTCAGAATGTAACAGTGACAAGGTAAACCACGACAAAACTGTACTGAAATATTCCAACTCTTATAATTCAACGAAATAAAAATCCAAAATGAACTTTAAAACATCATGAGAATGTAACAGTGACAAGGTAAACCACGACGAAATACTATTGAAATATTCTAACTCTTACCTTTCAACGAAAAAAATCAATAATGAACTTTGAAACATCATGAGAATATAACAGTGACAAGGTAAACCACGACAAAACACTATTGATATATTCCAACTCTTATATTTCAAGGAAAAAAAATCCAAAATGAACTTTGAAATATCTTCAGAATGTAGCAATGACAAGGTAAAGCACGAGAAAAACTACTAAAATAATCCAACTCTTACATTTCCATGAAAAAAAATCCAAAATGAACTTTGAAACATCTTCAGAATTTAACAGTGACAAGGCAAACCACGAGAAAACACTACTAAAATATTCTATCTCCTTCAGTTCAATAAAAAAATCAAAAATGAGCTTTGAAACATCTTCAGAATGTAATAGAGACAATTCCAACTCTTACATTTCAACGAAAAAAAAATCTTCAACGAAAATGAACTTTGAAACATCAAAAGAATGTAACAGTGACAAAGTAAACCACGACAAAAAAGTACTGAAATAATCCAACTCCTACATTTTAACAAAAAATCCAAAGTGAATTTTGAAACAGCAGGAGAATGTAGCAGTGACAAGGTAAACCACGACAAAACACTACTTGAATGTGTCAACTCTTACATTTCAACAAAAAAATCTAAAATGAGTTTGAAACATCAAGAGAATGTAACAGTATTAAGGTAAACAACGAAAAAACACTACTTAAATATTACAACTCTTAGATTGCAACGAAAAAAAAAATCCAAAAGGAACTTTGAAACATCAAGAGAATGTAACAGTGACACTTCCAACTCTTATATTTCAACGAAAAAAAATCCAAAATGAACTTTGAAACATCAAGAGAATGTAACAGTGACCATTCCAAATCTTACATTTCAACGAAAAAAAAATCCAAAATGAACTTTACAACATCAAGAAAAAGTAACAGTGATAAGATAAACCACAATAAAACACTACTGAAATAATCCAACTCTTACATTTCAACAAAAAAATACAAAGTGAAGTTTGAAGCATCAAGGGAATGTAACATTGACAAAGTAAACGGCAAGAAAAGTGTAATGAAATATGTCAGCTCTTACATTTCAACGAATGAAATCCAAAATGATGTTTGAAAAACATAAGAATGTAACCGTGAAAAGGTAAACCACGACAAAACACTACTGAAATATTCCAGCTCTTACATTTCAACGAATGAAATCCAAAATGAACTTTAAAACATAAAACAAATGTAAAAGTGAGAAGGTAAACCATGACAAAACACTACCGAAATATTCCAACTCTTACATTTGAACGAAGGAAATCCAAAATGAACTTCGAAACATCAAAAGAATGTAACAGTGACAAGGTGAACCACGACAAAACACTACTGAAATATTCCAACTCTTACATTTCCAGATAAAAAAAAAATCTAAAATGAACTTTGAAACATCATGCGAATGTAACAGTGACAAGATAAATCACAAGAAAGCTGTACTAAAATATGTCAACTCTTACATTTCAACGAATGAAATCCAAGATGAACTTTGAAATAACAAGAGAATGTAACAGTGACAAGGTAAACCATGACACAACACTATTGAAATATTCCAACTGTTACATTTCAAGGAAACAAATTCAAAATGATAATTTGAGGCATCATGAGAATGTAACATTGATAAGCTAAACCAATACAAAACACAACTGAAATATTCAAACTCCTACACTTCAATGAAAAAAAATCCAAAATGAAATTTGAAACATGAAGAGAATGTAATAGTGACAAGGTAAACCACGACAAACACAACTTAGATATTCCAACTCTTACATTTCAAGAAAAAAAATCTTAAATGAATTTTGAAACATCAAGAGAATGTAACAGTGACATGGTAAACCGCGACGAAACACTAATTGGGGGAGGGGGCCCATCTGTGTTTCAAGTGCATCAAAAAAAGTATTTAAAAAATTGGAGGGGGGGAGGTTGCAGGGGGAGGGGGATCTTTTGGGGCCTGAGGGGGCCTTTGGGGTTTGGTTAGGGGACCTTACAACACTGTTCAAATGGAACTTGTTTATTATAACGACCATAGAATTTCACCCCATATCATCTTCTAAAATGTCTCAAACTGTTTGGCCCAAAAAAATTCCTAAAATGCCGATTAATTGGTTTTGCCCAAACAATCCCCTAAAAGTAATTTCTTTGCGTTCCTTTGATTCGGCATCCCTGCGCTGTCACATTTGAAATTCCCAGGAAACCATTTCCGGAGTAAAATATATTCAATCTGTCTTGTATCTCTAAGGTGTTCCTAGTTACACTATTATGACTTCGATAGAATATTAATATTTATCTCTCTGACCTAAATACCAGAGAAGCCATATTTAAAAATAGAATATTAATTTATCTCTCAGACCTAAAGACCAGAGAAGCCATATTGTTTCCTAATTCCCCTTATGAGACTCAAGAATCGATTATCCGGCAATTGTTGTTGGACTACTGTGTACATCCAGCAATTGTTGTTGAACTTATGTTGACATCCAAGAATATTGTTGAACTTATGACTAAATCCAAAGAAACATCAAACAACCATCAAACAACCATCAACAAACCGGAAAAAACGTTAAATAACCTTCAAATAGAACAAAACCATGAAAAAACATCAACAGTGAGAGACAAAAAACATGCATAAATTATGTAAGTTCCAGAATGGCACCCTTTTTTCTACTAAAGCTACTCAACTAAACCACTTCCAATCATCTTTTCATCATTTATGTATTTCATACAAACAGTAGATCAGTATAAACAATGAATTGGAAACTTAAGAAGTTTTAAGAATTTTTGAGATTACGAAGCTACAAAACTGAAGAAGGTAAGGCTATATTTCCTGTTTCAGAAGCTAAATAAAAGGTTCACCTAGCAGTTACAAATGAAAGAGAAAGGAAATGCTACAAGAAAACTCATCACCTTTTTCGGTGATGCAAATACCCCTAAGAATTGACAAATGAAAAAATGACATAAAAAATTTTAAACTTTAATTTGGATGATTCTCCAATCCTTTCAATTGGCTTCAATTGGAGTGGGGGCATGTACCCCCTCTAGATTATAAGAAGCACCTTTTTTTGGTATTTTCGTTGAAAAATGCTTTTTTGGTATTTTCATTCAAAATATTTTTTAATATTATTATTGAAGAATGTCTTTTTTATATTTTCGTTGAACTAATGAAAAAAAAATTCTTGTCCGTAGATTATGAAAAAAATACATTCCCCACTCCTTATTTTCATGAAAACGAAGAAATATGTGCTCTCTCTATTATTTTGGCACAAGATTTGGGAAATAAACCATTTTCAAAAACCTTACATATTTTGAAAAATACCTCTTTTTGGTATTTTCACTGAAAAATTGAAATAAACAACAAAATTGCCCTCTCCCCAGATTAAAAACAAAAATACATTTTGCCCCTCCTTATTTTCATGAGCTTAAGCCACTTATTCGTCTTCATTAAAACAGAAAGCATTGCATTTAATTAGATGCGATTCTTTAAATATGATTCTTGCAAAATTTTATTTTTCTTTCCTTTTCAAAAAACATGAGATAGACACCGGAATTCAGTTCATTCTATATTTGGGCTAATAGTAAAACTGATAAGGCTGAGCATAATGGCATTCATTGGAGGGAGTTTGTATGTGCTCTTTTCACGCCTAGATTTCGAAAAATAATTTGTTTTTACTAGGGGGGTATTTTCAAAATACTTGTTTATGATATTTTCATCGAAAAATGCTTTTCATGTATTTCCAGTAAAAAAGATAAAAACAAAAAAACATCCCCCCCTCTCAAATTTTGAAAACTCAATTTGCCCCTCTCTCTAAAGTTTTGGTGAATTGATGCCATTGGTTGAGCGTAGTTGACAATACAAAAGTCTTGCATCAAATACGTAATTCAAGCAACTCCAAATACTAAATATTACAATAAAGCATGGTTACAGCCAACACTTCCAGATAACATGAAGGGGGGTGATAATGTCATTTCCTGGGGAAGAGATTAAACGGATAAGCCTGTTTCTACTACTATTCAAAGGAAGGAGTGGTGGATATTTTGGAACATGACCTTCGTGTGCAACAAAGCCGCCTTCCTCGGACAGCTTATTGTTGGAAACTAGATGGCCGAAAAAGACAATATCGTACAAAAATCAGCTGAAGATGAACTTAAGACTTACCTTTAAGGACGGCTGATACCTCTTTAGTCCTGGAGTTGGAAGACACCACTGCTGGGGCACAAGTTTGGAACAGGTGAAAATTCTTTGTCGACTTTTGTGCCATTAATGGCTCAGGAGAAATTAACGTCCAAAGTCTTGAGGAAGGGAGGTGAAGCTGCATAAGAACTTATTCTCAATTTTCATTTCGTTTTAATACATTTGTTTTCATTTTTTCTATATTTAATCGGGGAATGGCTCCTGCCTTATACGCAGATAACTCATTCTACAAGTTGCATCCTTAAAAAAAATAGCTGCGATCTTATGTTGCGAAAAGTCTTATAACAAGGAATTGAAATTATTTTATGCAGTGAAGAGTCATTGAATAGTTCAATACCATCCAATTTACAATGCATAGCCTTTATAAAGAGAATATAATTGATGAATTTTACCAAAGATGCATATATATAGAGAATATGAATTACCACAATTAAGTCGAAAGCTCTCCCACGAAATTCTTACCGAATTACGTAAAAATGATTGAGGCAAGATATCGGAGAATAAAAAAAACACTCTTTCAGAACATCAGAGCAGCCCCCTTCCTAATAAAAGTCTTAAGACTTTTTTCGTAGGAATGGTTCTGCAAGGTGAAACCTGGCAAATAAGTATCTTTCAGCTTTAACTTTCAGAGTTTAAGTGGGGGTGAACTGATCCAGTTGGAGACTGAATCAGATACACACAGACTTGCACTTTTGTGGCAGACAATACCTAACCCACTGTTATCATAGCAACAAAAATTAACCACATCTTGATTAAATGGAAGAACAGTAACTTTTGCTTCAACACCACAGAATGCATGCCCGGCTAAAATAGTTAAATTTGATCTCATCATATTAACTTTCATTACTTCGTCCGTAGAATCAGTAAAATTGACCTTGACTGTATCTTCTTTTTCAAATGTGTATGACCACTTGCACTTGCCTTTGAAGTAAAGGGTGTTTACTAGCAAGAACTCCGTGTCAATACCCTTTGATGTCTGTAAGAGAAAGGGAGACTGAGCCCAATTTCAAATAATAAACTCCAATCCAAAATTGCTTTAGATTATACAAAACTCTATATTTGGACTTCTCAGGAGTCGTATTACTTGATAAGGCCACGTCAACTTGGGGTAGGCCCTCTGAGGGTTTGACATACCAAAATAAAAATATTCTTTGTTAATCTATTTGTATTATATTTTTTTTGGGAGTTAAATACGGTCATATTCATAGTTTTATTTCTTGTAAATAATACAGTGATGACGCATCAGAAAGGAATTTCTCTCTATTTGTTTATCTATTGCAAAACAAGCATCAATATTTGAGGATGAAGACCTCAGCTGTTTCACAGTGGGTGATTTCATTTAGGATCACAAGAATCATATTTATAACCCAAAGAATTTTGGATCTAAGATTCTAGTCCACATTATAGTGAAAAACGAACTCTAATTAATAATAATTCTACAAAAAAATCAGTCTACAAAAGAGACTGAATTAGTTTATTTTAAATGGGGACTATGTAAGTTTCATTACATAAAAGATCGATCATTGGATATAGCTGAAGCCAAGGAAAAAACAATCCACGACATATAGCAACTAACAGTTTAGATAATCCAAGCATCTTTTGAAAAGTTTATTTGTCTGGACTATAGTGCCGTGCTACTAGTGAGGTTTGGCTCTTACTATTCCAACTAATAAAAAGCCATAAGCTTTTTCCTGTTTTTAATCTGGATTACAGCGATAGCAAGTAATTACCTAAGTGATTAAATTGATTTTGAAAAGAAGGTGTTAAGACAAAAGCCTATATGTCATTATAAGTAAGTTACAAGTTATAAAAAACCTCCACCGCTATTTGAACTCAGATCGCACGATTCAAAGTCAGTGGTAGCTATCAACCTAGTAAGATGCGATCATTTATAATAATTAATCGGGGTAGACAAAATCTTAGTAATTTATCAGGGCGGGGTGCAAAATATTTCCCTCTACCATGTCTAAGAAAAACTAAGATCTGGCTCTATAGGAGAGAGCCTGGTATTAATAAACAACATAACTCAACTATGTATTAACACAAAGTAACTGAATGAATGAATTCTTCTTTCTGACTCTAAATAGATAATCAAATTTATTGAAAGTATTATCAGTTTTCATTATGGTCTATTTTTTTAACATTCCTTTCTTAGATTAACATTCATTAAAGATTCATTGACGTTCTCAGCTCTTAGGTATATTTTGGCATCTTCAGTTTGTATTATTTTTTTGCATATATCATGGCAGCATTGCAAGTGAGACGTCATTTTAATTATAAAGCAGTAACATCATTTCTCCTATAAACGTCATAGTCTGGGAAAAATTATGACGTCAATTTTGATGCAAAACTTGCAATTCCCTGTATATTATTAATTACTTTATAAAGCATCTAATATATTATGATTAAACGTCTCGTTATTGCCACTTCAATCGCAGGTTTTGGAATATCAGTTTGGTGGGCTGTTGGAAAATATAGAAACTTGAAAGCAGACTCAAGAGAAAATAGGAAATTTTCTATTAATGAGAAGGATAAATTCAAGCCAGCTAGTCGGGATAAGACCATTAATGCTCCAGTCTCGAATGAGCATAATAAAATGAATGAGAATTCTAAACTTGGTATTGTTACTCTAAAGCAATCTGACACTGAAAAAAATTCAAAAGCTGTAAAAAATGTCAGAATTCACCAGAATCCACCTTGGTATAATGACAGTCAATCGTCACTTCGTAATGAAAAAAAAGAAGTCTCCATTCGAAAAGTAAAATCTCCTGGCTCTCAATTTTCGTCAACCCTTGAGTCCTCTGTGGACCAGCATTTGGAGTCAAACTTAGGTCTTCAAGAATGCATCAACAAATTTATACCTCTTTCATTCAAGTCGGATAGGCCCACTCCACAAGAGCCAAGTCTTGTGAACGCTGTAACAAAGAAGTCAATTGTGACAGAACAGAAATTTGGAGAAAAAACAGGACCAAAGACTGAATTTGAAACTAGACTAATGATCAGTGGAATCGAAGCTCACAACTCAAGTTCTATTGGTGATCAAGCACCTACACCATCAAAAACACTTTTTGGAAGCAGAACTCCGAATACTTTCAGGTTAAATCAGGAAATCATCAGTGCTTTAGGAGAGCCTCTCGTCACACCGCCCACCAATTTTATTCAGCAGCCACAGGAGAAACAAGAGATGTCATGCTCAGTTTTTCGTCAAACACAATCTCCATTTGATAATAGACAACCAACCGGTGGGCTTGGAATTCACACAATCTTTTCTCCCAACCCCAATTCTTTTAGAGAAAAAGAAGAAGAAACTTGGAACAGTGAAGGTAAATATCTGGAGGTTGTTAAAAATGATGTCATGTTAGCAAACTCCTGCTATTTAAAAGCACTATATTTAAATCCTCAGCATCCTCAAGCCTTAGAAAATCACAAAAGAATCAAACCCATAGTAGCAAATTTAGTCGAAGGGCTGCTAGAGCGTACTGCTACTAAAAAGGATAAGATATTGATTGTTCCTGACAAACTGACAGATGAAATATACAAGAAAATAAAATATTTATCAATTGAAAATGAAACTCGCTATATTTTCAATTCTGCGTCCATTGAGGGTAACAGCCTGACCTTAGAAGAGACACGTGAGGTGCTTGAATGCGGTGAAACATATAATAAAAAAATCTCGGATGTTAATGAGATTATCGGACTTCGAAATGCGGTCGATTATTTAAAAAGCAATATACTCAATAAAGAAAAAACAATATCAGAGGATGTAATTTTAAAGTTGCATTACTTTGTGCTTGAAAAGGTAAATCCTGAGGAAAGTGGAGTTTATCGACGAGTGCAGGTGTATGTTGGTGATCATAAGCCTCCTCCTCCCCAAGAAGTAAAGTCTTTAATGACTGAATTTTTAAGCTGGTTAAACTCAGATGACGCCAGAAGGTTACATCCTATTAAGTACGCTGCACTGGCTCATTTTAAGCTGGTTTCTATCCACCCATTTATTGATGGTAACGGAAGAGTATCAAGGTTACTCACCAACTTGATATTGATTAAGTTCCAATATCCGCTCGTGGTAATACAAGCATCAAATAAAATGCAATATTTTAGAGCGATAAGAGATGGCAACATGGGTGATGTCAGCTTGTTTATTAAGTTTATATGTCAAGAGGTAGAAAATACTCTAGATGTCTTTTTTTCGGCCATATCAGACTCAGAATAGCTATCATGTATTAAGTTTCGAGTTTTAGTTTGAATTTTCAGTTTAGAGTTTTAGTTTAGTTATAGTTTAGATTTTTAGTTGAAAGTTTTAGTTTGGAGTTATACTATAGAGTTTTAGTTTAAAGTTTTGCTCTAGAGCTTTAGTTAAGAATTTTAGTTTAGAGTTTTAGTTGCGAGTTTAAATTTAGAAATTTAGTTTAGAGTTCTATTTTAGAATTTTAGTTTGGAATATTAATTTAGAGTTTTAGTACAGGGTTTTAGTTAAGAGTTGGAGTTTGGAATGTTAGTTTAGAGATTTAGTTTAGACTTTTAATTTAAAGTTTTAGTTTAGAGTTTTAGTTTAGAGTTTTAGTTTAGAGTTTTAGTTTAGAGTTTTAATTTAAAGTTTTATTTTAGAGTTGTAGTTTAGAATTGCAGTTTAGAGTTTTAGTTTAGAATTGAAGTTTAGAGTTCTAGTTTAGACTTTAGTTTAAACTTTAGTTTAGATTATTATTACAGATTTTTATATTAGTTTTAGCTTAGAATTTTAGTTTAGATTGTCAGTTTAGATTTTTAGTTTAAAGTTCTAGTTGTAGAGTTTTAGTTCAGAGTTTTAGTTTAAGTTTTTAGTTTATTGTTAGTTTAGAGTTGCAGTTTAGAGTTATAGTTTAGAGTTTCAGTTTAGAGTTTTAGCACGAAGTTTTAGTTCAGAGTTATAGTTTAGAGTTTTAGTTTATAGTCTGATATTATAGTTTAATATTAGAGTTTTAGTGTAGAGTTTTAGCTTAGAGTTTTAGTTTAGAGTTTTAGTTTAGAACTTTAGTTTAAACTTTTAGTTTAGAGTTTTAGTTTATAGTCTTAGTTTAGAGTTTAAGTTTAGAGTTTCATTTAAGAGTTTTGGTTTAGATTTTCAGTTTAATTTAAATTTTGAGTTTTAGTTTAGAGTTGTAGTTTAGGGTTTTAGTTTAGTTTTATTTTAGAGTTTTGGCTTAGAGTTTTGGTTTAGAGTTTTAATTTAGAGTTTTAGTTTATAGTTTTAGTTTAAATTTCAGTTTAGAGTTTCAGTTTAGAGTTTTAGCCCGATGTTTTAGTTTAGAGTTATCGTTTAGAGTTATAGTTTAGAGTTTTACATTAGAGTTTTATATTAGTTTTAGTGTAGAGTTTTAGCTTAGAGTTTTAATTTAGAGTTTTAGTTTAGAGTTTTAGTCCAGAGTTTTAGTATAGAGTTGTAGTTTAAAGTCTTAGTTCAGAGTTTATTTCAGAGTTCTAGTTTAGCGTTCTCTTTTAGAGTTCTAGTTTAGAGTTTTAGTTTAGAGTTTTAGTTTATGGTTTTAGTTTAGAGTTTTTAGTTTAGGGTTTTATTTTAAAGTTTTAGTTTAGAGTTTTGGCTTAGAGTTTAGAGTTTAGATCTCTAAACTTTTAGTTTAGAGAGAAAGATCTTAAGGAAATGGGAACTTCGTGGGCGGATATAAAACAGGAGGCTTTGAATAGATTGGGGTGGAGGAGAAGCGTGCGTAGCTGTGTTGTCCTCAGGCAGCTTGGTCCTGCGATGAGTTGCTAGCAGTAGTAGCAGTAGTACTATTAGTTGTCTAAAACGTGATATAGAAAAGTTTTATCCATAAAAAAAAATATTTGTCAAAGGGAAGTGAGCAGCACCGAGGCTTGCTGACGTGAACATAATATTTGTAGCTCTCATTGTTCAGTTTCCATTTAAAAAATAATACAGTCATAATATATGAGAAAATATTAAATGTTTAAATAAAGAAAACTCAGTGTCTTTCGTTGATAGTCGATTAATAATTTTTGGGAGAATCTCTGAATACTTAACCAACGTATCTTCCACTTTAATGCATCCAGGACGATCATCTGGTACAATCATGGGTTTATTAAATAAAACAGTTCGTGATAACGAACTTTAAGTAAGGAGGGACCCGGCTCAACAGTAACTGAAACTCCAAAAAACTGAATTTTGATACCAATAGATACATAAAAAAAATCAGATTTTAATGCTGCTTTCAAATATATAAGTTTCACCAAGTTTAGTCTTATTGATCAAAAGTTACGTGCCTGAGACAATTTGGCTGATTTTCGAAAAAGGGGGAAAGACCCCCTACCTTAGAACCTTAATGAAAATCACACCATCATATTCAGCGTATAAGAGAACCCTACTGTAGAGGTTTCAAGCACCTCTGTACAAAAATATTGAATTTTGCATTTTTGTCAGAAGAAAGATCACGGATACGTGTTTATTTATTTTTTTCCCAGGAGTGTTCTTATCGAACCAGTGGTCCTAGAATATCGTGGGAGGACTCATTGGAACGGAAAAGAAAAGTTCTACTGCCCTTTTTAAGTTACCAGAAAATGGAGGGCAACTAAGCCCCCTCCCACGCTCATTTTTCCCAAAGTCACCCGATCAAAATTTTGGGATAGTCATTTTGTTCAACATGGTTGAAAATTTGATAACTATGTCTTTTAGGATGACTTAATCCACCCACATCCCCGGGGGGAGGGCTGAAAGCTATGAACTTTACCCAATGTTAACATATAGTATTGATTATTGGGAAGTATACGGACGTTTTCAGGGGGGTGTTTTTTCTGGTAGTTGGGGGTTTGGGGTGGGTCGGGGGTTTATATGGTAGGATCTTTCCACGAAGGAAGTTTTCATGGGGGAAAAGACATTGCTATGAAGGCAGCACCAGATTTCCTAGCATTATTAAAGAAAAAGATCAGAAATTAAATACAAAAAAGTTTTTCAACTGAAAGTAAGGAGCAACATCAAAACTTAAAACGAAAATAAATAAATAAGTGTATGACTGGGTTCTACCCATAGTCAACCCCTAACTCTTTCAGCAACAGATTTGTTAGTACTGTCATGGGAGCTATTTGTTCCACTTGACTACCTTTGTGATTAAAGGGTCATTTTTAAAGAATTGGAACAAAATTTGAACTTTAGCTTAAAGAGCAATGTATTAACTAGGGGGCAAACCTCCTAATATACGTATTAAAAATCTATGAATATAGAAGTTCGTTACGTAAGTTAATTCGTAAGTTATGTATATTTATTACTAATAAAAACGTTCGTAAATAAAATTAAACAAGTTTCGAGAAAGCCATTTAACCGAATAAATGTAAAATTAATATGCAAATTTTTTCTTAATTATTCATGTACGGTGGGCCAATATCAAAACCTGCATTAATTAAAAAACATTCAAAATTTAAATAAAAAAAACAAGTTTTTTTTAACTGAAAGTAAGGAACGACGTTAAAACTTAAAACGAACAGGAATTATTCCGTATATGAAAGGGGCTGTCCCCTCCTTAACTCCTCGCTCTTTACGCTAAAGTTTGACTTTTTCACATTTCTTTTTTTTTAAACAATAAAAACCTTCTTGAGCTTAAAGAGCGAGGCGTTGAGGAGGGGACAGCTCCTTTCATATACGGAATAATTTCTGTTCTTTGTAAGTTTTAACGTCGTTCCTTACTTTCAGTTAAACAAAAACTTGTTTTTTTTTATTTAATTGCTATTAAAAGCCACCAGTTTGCTATTAAAAAGCCGCCAACACAAGCAATATCGAGATGAACATCTTAAAATTACAATTTAAAAGACTAGGGGCACACTACACATATATCCATCAAAACATATCTTGCTATGAACAAAATGAAAAAAAAGATAAATAAAATTCACTTATGAGCAGCCTTTGAAATTCATGGCATGAAGGCTTGTCGATTTTTGAGCAGAACCTCAACGAAATAAGAAGCGTACTTTTTTGGAAGAGATGGTAGAAGATAAGTTTGGATGAACGTCATACGAAACTATATACAGGATGAGGGAGAGAAGAGTCAATATTTCCTCCATCAGTATAGTTAAAAAAATATAGTCACCTCCAAAAAAAAATGTTAGGTAAAGGTCTTTCGCGGGATGAAAAGAGATCAGAAACGAGCCCACCACACACTCTTCTGATATCCCCGCCCTTAAATCATTTGTCCCTGCAAGATATTCTAAAAATGTCAAAAATACAGACTCTAAGTAAAAGTACTGGTGATCAAACAACTATTCACACGTCTAATTTCCCAGCCACATAAAACCACCATCCCACATAGTTGTACTTTTCTATTTAACGAGAAACACTCAAGACTTGAAGTTTGGTGAATGCCCATGAAATAAAACAAAACAATACTTTAGTAACAAAATTATGAAAAAACTGTGAAATTATGAAATCTAAAACTCGATTAGGTTCTCTCGATTAGGCAGCTTTTCCTGAGCCATTAATAGCACATATGTCGACAAAAAAAATGTCACTTGTTCCGAACCCGTGCTCCAGCAGTCGTGTCTTCCGACTCAAGGAGTAACGAGGTATACCCCGTCCTTGAAGATCGGTCATAAGTTCGTCTTGAGGTGATTTTTTTGTACGACTTCATCTTCTTCGGCCATTTTGTATCCAATCATAAGCTGTCCGAGAAAGACGGCTTTGTTGCGGTATTTTGAAAATACCCCCAACCCCGAAAAAGAAACAGTTTTCAAAATCTAGGCATCAAAAGAACACTCACCCACTCCCCCCGGCTAATGCCACAGTATCCAGCCTTAATTAGTTGTAATATTATCCCAACTATGAAATTAACCGAATTACGGTGTCTATCTCATGTTTTTCTGAAAAAAAAATAATAATTTATAACACTCATATTCAAAGAATGGCATCTAATTAAATACAAATGCTTTCAGTTTTAATGAAGACGAATAAGTGGCTTAAGCTCATGAAAATAAGGATGGGCAAAATGTATTTTTGTTTTTGATCTGGGGAGAGGGCAATTTTGTTGTTTATTTCAATTTTTCAGTCAAAATACCGAAAAGAGGTATTTTTCAAAATATGTAAGGTTTTTAATATAGCATATTTCTCAAATTGTGTGCAAAAATAATATAGGAGAGCATATATCCCTTAGTTTTCATTAGAATAAGGACAGGAAAATGTATTTTTCTTATATTCTACAGACAAGATTATTTTTTATTATTTCAATAAAAATATAAAGAAGACATTCTTCAATAAAAACACAAAAAAATATTTTAGTTGAAATACCAAAAAAGTTATTTTTCAACAAAAATACAGAAAATGAGCGCTTCTTAAAATCTAGAGAGGGTAAATGCCCCCACTCCAATTGAAGCCACTGCAATGAATTGGAAAAATCATCCAAATTCAAGTTTTAAAATTATAGGGCATCTTTTCATTCGCCAATTCTTACGGATATCCACATCACTGAAACAAATGACGAGTTTTCTTGTAGCATCCCTTTCCTCTTTCATTTGTATATGCTAGGTGAATGTTTTATTCAACTTCTGAAACAGGAAATATAGCCTTACCTTCTGCAGTTTTACAGCTTCGTAATCTCAAAAACTTGTAAAATTTGTTGAACATCGGATTCAGTGTTTATACTGATCTACTGTTCTTATGAAATATATAAATGATGAGAAGATGATTGGAAGTGGTTTAGTTGAGTAGTTTTTCATGTTTTTTAGGTTAAAAAAATGTGATCAATTGAAATTTGACAATACATCAGAATTGATGCCCCGACACATGCAGCGGCCGAGGCTCGAGTGGAGTGAAGGCTAAATGCTGTGTTTTATTTTAGGACTTGCGAATTGCAACTAAGAGGTTGGAGTTAGATTCAAATTAAATAAAAAACAAGTTTTTTTTTAACTGGTAGTAAGGAGTGACATTAAAACTTAAAACGAACATAAATTATTCCGTATATGAATTGAGCTGTCTCCTCTTCAACGCCTCGCTCCTTACGTTAAAGTTTGACTCTGTCTCATAACTTTATTTTTTAAAACAATAAAAAACTCTAGCGTAAAGAGCAAGGCTTTGAAGAAGGAGGAGCTCCTTTCATATACAAAATAATTTCTTTTCGTTTTAAGCTTTATTGTGTAAAAAGAATGTAAACCTTACTTTCAGTTAAAAAAAACTGTTTTTTTTATTTGATTTCTGAACGTTTTTGAATTAATGCAGCTTTGATTTTGGCTCACCCTATAGGAATAATTAAAACAGAATGTGTATATTAATTTACTTTTTTTTTACTAAATGGCCTTGTCGAAATATTATTCTGACGTAACTTACGAATTAACTTACTTAACGATCATCTATATTTGTATGATTTTATCATGCACATTAGAGAGTTCACCCCCTAGTCAATACCTCACTCTTTACGCTAAAGTTTGAATTTTTTTCGAATCACAAATCCCTGAATCACAAAGGTCGGTTAATTAGAATGGGTAGCTCTTTTGAAACTACTAAAAAAAATTTAGCGTAGAGTGACACATTGACTAGGGGGCGAACCCCCTCATATGCGTAATAAGTTCTGCTCGTTTTAAGTTTTATTGCTGCTCATTACTTTCAGTTGAAAAAAACTTATTTTTTTATTTAATTTCTGATCATTTTTTAAATAATGTTGGGAAATTCGCCACCCCCTTGATAGAAATCTCCCTTACCCAAGAAAACATTCTCCATGGATAGATCCTTTCCCGGTACCCCCTACTCTGACCCCCCCCCTAAGAAAAAATTCCCTCCTGAAATGTCTGCATACTTCCCAATAACCAATACTATGTTTGAACAATGGGAAAAGTTCACAACTTGCAGCTATTCACCCGGAAACTTTGGGGGATTCAGTTATCCTCAAAGACATAATTATTAGATTTTGAATATGCTTAACAAAATGGCTATCTCAACATTTGCATTGCGTGACTTCAAGAAAAAATTTGCTTTGGAGGAGGCCAAGTTGCCTTCCAATGTTTTTGATCACTTAAAAAGGGCAGTAGAACTTTTAATTTGCCTTCTAATGAACCCTCTCTTGATATTCTAGGACTACTGGGTCGATACAATCATCCATTGAAAAAAACACGCATCCGCGATCTTTCTTCGGGCAAAAACAAAATTCCACATTTTTGTAGATAGGAGCCTGACACTTTTATTGTATGGCTCTCTGATACGCTGAATCAGATGGTGGGAATGTCATTAAGGTTTTATGATTTTTAGGGGTTGTTTAGCCCTTTTTTGAAAATAAGGAAAATTTTTGTCTGGCATGTAACTTTTGATGGATAAGACTAAACTTGATAAAACTTATGTATGGAACATCAGCATGAAAATATGATTCTTTTAATGTATGTATTGGTTTCAAAATTCCGCTTTTTAGAGTTTCAGTTACTATCTTACTTACATTCCTTACTATCTAAGGTCACTCCTTACTTACAGTTCGTTACTGCGAACTGTTTGATCGATAATTGAAAGATGCTATATTGGTCGTTTGGCACAGTCAGAGAATGAGACTCGAGCAGAGTAGCAGAAATATACTGTTTTGGAGTTAGAACGTACGAATTGTAGGTTTTGCTTCAAAATCTTATGAACCGAATTTTGGGAGTTTGATGCAAATAAAAAATATTTTAAATTTTAATTGCCTGGGGTATCTATATATACCGA